>NC_040085.1:24847625-24978312 GCF_003369695.1 Bos indicus x Bos taurus
GCTAAAGAAATGCTAATATTAGGTAGATGATTTTTGCAGTGAAATATGTATGAATTTTGTGGTTTCTTTACTTGAAAAGCTCAAATATTTACACAGCATTTGCCTGTAGACATTTCCTTCAGGAAATCCTATATATAAGGATGACCTCCATTACAGACCTGAGGATGACTTATATTTAAGTCATGTCAAAACTGAATTTGATATAAACAAGTTTCCCAAAATTTAATATGCTAAAATTACTTTGCGGTGATGAGGTGACAGTGAACAACCACAACAAATTGAGTCTAAAAGCTATCTAAGTTTCTATCCAATACCAATTACAAAAATATCAAATACAACTGTGGGACTTTGCATAGAATGCCTGTAAACCCTATAGTAGTTTTATGTTTTTATTCTTAAATAAAATGTTTAAAACAAGCATTATAATATTTTACATATAGAATGCTAGTATTTAACCTAAGAATTCCATTAAAATAATTTAACAAGAGAAATTAAATCACCTTATATTTAGGTTGGGTATTATCTTTAAGAAAATATTATTTTCAAGTAAGTTAAGAATGAACAATTTGTCCTGTCTTTCTTATATATCATTGGTAGCCACTATGTGTGCTCAGTCACACAGTCATGTCCAACTCTTTGTAACCCCATGGACTGTAGCCTACCAGGCTCCTTTGTCCATGGAATTTTCCAGGCAAGAACACTGGACCAGGTTGCCATTTCCTAGTCTAGGGGATCTTCCTGATCCAGGGATTGAGCCTGAGTCTCTTGTGTGCCCTGTACTGCAGGCGGATACTTTACCGCTGAGCCACCAGGGAAGCCTTAGGTAGCTGCTAAGTAACCAAATAAAGGTGAAGAGAAGTCTTTTTTCAATAGACTGTTCCAACTAATAAATGAAGCACAAACAGTAGAATCATTTTTTTTCTTTTTTTTAAAATTTTATTTTTTAACTTTACAATATTGTATTGGTTTTGCCATATATCAAAGTGAATCTACCACAGGTATACATGTGTTCCCCATCCTGAACCCTCCTCCCTCCTCCCTAGAATCATTAATATCACCATTTTGCAACCTCCTTTTAAATAATAAATCTATGAAACAATCACTGGAGGCTGCTAACATCATAAAAAAGAGAATTAGATGTTATGCCTCCTCTTGAAAGAACATAAAATCATTTGTGAAGCAGTCTTAAAAAAATGCAAACCTGAATTTAATGAAACTTCTAGATTAGTGATTTTCATTGAGCTTTCAGCAGTGATGGAAATGTTCTATCTGTACCATCCAATATGGAAACTATGACCCACATGTGGCTACTGAGCATCTGAAATGTGGCTACTGACACTGAAGTAGTAATTTTTAAATTTTACTTAGCTTTAATTGATTAAAATGTTAATTTATAATGGCATGTATCTCATGGCTATCAAACTAGACAGCAAAGCTTTAGATCCAATGATGAATTGGTAGGAAATTAGAACAAAGAAATATACTGCACTACACTGTGGGTTTTTGTCAGTCTGTAGTAAACCCTACTGGACAAGTGACCTAGTTTATTCAATGAAGAAGTTTAAAGAGAGACAAAACATAGATTATGTACAAGGGATTTAAAAGATATGCCAGCCAGTTACAATCCGTAAAACTTACTTGGATCCTGATTTAAACAAAACACAACAGACAATGTAAGACATTATGAAACAACTGAAAATTTGAACACTGGGATGTACAATAAGTTAAGAAATTACTATGAATTATTTTAATCTGTGGCTATGGGATATAATTATACTTAAAAACAAAATCTTATCTCTTAGAGATAGATGTTAAAATATTTGCAAATTATACATGATATCAGGTGTTTGCTTTAAAATAATAACGGAGGGAGGTAAGTGGGTGTATACATGAAACAAGACAGATTATGGTTTAATTGTTGTTGAAGTCTCTACTAGGTACCAGCATATTTATTACTTTATATTACTTTAACCGTATTTTTTAATGTTTAAAATTTTGGAAAAGGAAAAAAAACAACAAAAAAATTAAAAAAGAGAAAATAAGGCATGGAGATTTTACTACCAGCAAATTTTTTCCATAAACAGTTTCTTGACAAACTGTCAGAAACAACTATCTCAGGGTTCCGGAAATTGATCAAAGGTATATACTAAATTAAGAAGTGGTTATACATGAAAAACTACTGAACTTTGGGAGTCTGTGGCATTCTTGCCTGGAGCGGCTCTCATATCAAGGCAGGGGAAGCTGTGAAAAACAACAATTTTATTGCTAGAGGAGGCTGACTCGAATTGGAATGAGACATGGAAAAATGTCTCATTGTCAAATGTCTCAATGTCAGTTGTTACTAAAAATGCCACACCCAGTAGCATTCTCAGTAACTGTGATCTCCTTGACAAATGAAGTGAGAAGACCAGTGACTCACAGCCTGAGGTTATAACCCTGGTTGGATTAAGCAATGGACCTTTAGATTAGCCAGATATTTAAAAGTGAGATCCAGAAAATGAAGCAGCATAGAACAAATAAGTAAATTCTACACACATAGAAGGGGAAAGACTAGAGATCTCCTCAAGAAAATTAGAGATACCAAGGGAAATTTCATGCAAAGATGGGATCAATAAAGGACAGAAATGGTATGGAACTAACAGAAGCAGAAGATATTAAGAAGAGGTGGCAAGAATACACAGAAGAACTGTACAAAAAAGCTCTTCATGACCCAGATAATCACAACGGTGTGATCACTCATCTAGAGCCAGACATCCTGGAATGTGAAGTCAAGTGGGCCTTAGGAAGCATCACTATGAACAAAGCTAGTGGAGGTCATGAATTCCAGTTAAGCTATTTCAAATTCTGAAAGATGATACTGTGAAAGTGCTGCACTCAATATCCCAGCAAATTTGGAAAACTCAGCAGTGGCCACAGGACTAGAAAAGGTCAGTTTTCATTCCAATCCCAAAGAAAGGCAATGTCAAAGAATGTTCTTGAAACTAATTGCCAGTCCAGGTTCAATGCATGATACAGGATGTTTGAGGCTGTTGCACTGGGATGACCCAGAGGGATGGTATGGGAAGGGAAGAGGGAGGGGTGTTCAGGATCGGGAACATGTGTACACCTGTGGTGGATTCATGTTGATGTATGGCAAAACCAATACAATATTGTAATTAGCCTCCAATTAAAATAAATAAATCTATATTAAAAAAAAGAATGCTCAAACTATCGCACAATTGCACTCATCTCACGTGCTATTAAAGTAATGCTCAAAATTCTCCAAGTCAGGCTTAAGCAATACGTGAAACATGAACTTCCAGATGTTCAAGCTGGTTTTAGAAAAGGCAGAGGAACCAGAGATCAAATTGCCAACATCCACTGGATCATCAAAAAAGCAAAAGTTTCAGAAAAACATCTACTTCTGCCTTATAGACTATGCCAAAGCCTTTGACTGTGTGGATCACAATAAACTGTGGAAAATTCTGAAAGAGATGGGAATACCAAACCACTTGACCTGCCTCTTAAGAAACCTACATGCAGGTCAGGAAGCAACAGTTAGAACTGGACATGGAACAACAGACTGGTTCCAAATAGGAAAAGGAGTACGTCAAGGCTGTATATTGTCACCCTGCTTATTTAACTTATATGCAGAGTACATCATGAGAAATGCTGGGCTGGAAAAATCACAAGCTGGAATCAAGATTGCCGGGAGAAATATCAATAACCTCAGATATGCAGATGACACCACCATTATGGCAGAAAGTGAAGAAGAACTAAAGGGCCTCTTGATGAAAGTGAAAGAGGAGAGTGAAAAAATTGGCTTAAAGCTCAACATTCAGAAAACTGAGATCATAGCATCCGGTCCCATCAGTTCAGTTCAGTTCAGTCACTCAGTCGTGTCTGACTCTTTGCAACCCCATGAACTGCAGCACACCAGGCCTCCCTGTCCATCACCAACTCCCGGAGTTCACACAGACTCATGTCCATCGAGTCGGTGATGAAATCCAGCCATCTCATCCTCTGTCATCCCCTTTTCCTCCTGCCCCCAATCCCTTCCAGCATCAGTGTCTTTTCCAATGAGTCAACTCTTCCCATGAGGTGGCCAAAGTACTGGAGTTTCAGCTTTAGCATCATTCCTTCCAAAGAACACCCAGGGCTGATCTCCTTCAGAATGGACTGGTTGGATCTCCTTGCAGTCCAAGGGACTCTCAAGAGTCTTCTCCAACACCACAGTTCAAAAGCATCAATTCTTCAGCACTCAGCTTTCTCCACAGTCCAACTCTCTCATCCATACATGACCACTGGAAAAACCACAGCCTTGACTAGACAGACCTTTTTTGGCAAAGTAATATCTCTGCTTTTCAATATGCTATCTAGGTTGGTCATAACTTTCCTTCCAAGGAGTAAGCGTCTTTTAATTTCATGGCTACAGTCACCATCTGCAGTGATTTTGGAGCCCCAAAAAATCAAGTCTGACACTGTTTCCACTGTTTCCCCATCTATTTCCCATGAAGTGATAGGACCAGATGCCATGATCTTAGTTTTCTGAATGTTGAGCTTTAAGCCAACTTTTTCACTCTCCTCTCTCACTTTCATCAAGAGGCTTCTTAGTTCCTCTTCACTTTCTGCCATAAGGGTGGTGTCATCTGCATATCTGAGGTTATTGATATTTCTCCTGACAATCTTGATTCCAGCTTATGCTTCTTCCAGCCCAGCGTTTCTCATGATGTACTCTGCATACAAGTTAAATAAGCAGGGTGACAATATACAGCCTTGACGTACTCCTTTTCTTATTTGGAACCAGTCTGTTGTTCCATGTCCAGTTCTAACTGTTGCTTCCTGACCTGCATACAAATTTCTCAAGAGGCAGGTCAGGTGGTCTGGTATTCCCATCTCTTTCAGAATTTTCCACAGTTTATTGTGATCCACACAGTCAAAGGCTTTGGTATAGTCAATAAAGCAGAAATAGATGTTTTTCTGGAACGCTCTTGCTTTTTCGATGATCCGGTCCCATCACTTCATGGCAAATAGATGGGGAAACAGAGGTAACAGTGGCTGACTTTATTTTCCTGGGCTCCAACATCACTGCTGATGGTGATTGCAGCCATAAATTTAAAGATGCTTACTCCTTGGAAGGAAAGTTATGACCAACCTAGACAGCATATTAGAAAGCAGAGACATCACTTTGTCAACAAAGGTCCATCTAGTCAAAGCTACGGTTTTTCCAGTGGTCATGTATGGATGTGAGAGTTGGACTATAAAGAAAGCTGAGCACAGAAGAATTGATGCTTTTGAACTGCGGTGTTGGAGAAGACTCTTGAGAGTCCCTTGGACTGCAAGGAGATCCAACCAGTCCATCCTGAAGGAGATCAGCCCTGCGATTTCTTTGGAAGGACTGATGTTGAAGCTGAAACTCCAATACTTTGGCCACCTGATGTGAAGAGCTGACTCATTGGAAAAGACCATGATGCTGGGAAAGATTGAGGGCAGGAGGAGAAGGGGATGACAGAGGATGAGATGGTTGGATGGCATCACCGACTCAATGGACATGAGTTTGGGTGGACTCTGGGAGTTGGTGATGGACAGGGAGGCCTGGCATGCTGCGGTTCATGGGGTCACAAAGAGTCGGACATGACTGAGCGACCGAACTGAACAGAACACACATATAGGTAAGATACACCAGAGAGGGCCCAAGCTAGCTATACCTTCCTGACAATAGTAAGCCTATATGGACAGGACATAAGAGAGAGTAGCACCTGATTATTAAACATTCTATATTTACTATAAAACCAAATAATCAATATAATGGTACTGAAGTAAGAATAGGCATATAGGTCAAGGAAACAGAATTTAGAGTCTAGAAATAAACCTTCAGATTTATGGCCAACTGAATTTTGACAGAGTCATTCTGTCAGCCAGGAATATGATGTCATCTGATGACTGGACATGAGTTTGAGTAAGTTCCAGGAGTTGGTGATGGACAGGGGAGCCTGGCGTGCTGCAGTCCACGGGGTTGCAAAGTCAGACATGACTGAGTGACTGAATTGAACTGAACTGAAGACTCAAATGGGGCAAGATCTACTTTCAATCTCATTTATATCATTGTGGCAAAATTCAGTTCTTTGTGGACTATTGGACTGAGAGTGTTAGTTTCTCACTGGCTATTAACAAGAGGCCTCCCCCAGTTTGTTACTACGTAACCTTCATGGGGCAGCTCAGACATGGCAGCAGACTTTCTCTCAGAGTGATTGAGTAGGAGAGCAGGAAAGGAAGGACACCAAATAACAAAGTCGCTTTGTAACCTCCTCTTGGAGTAACATCCTATCACTTTTGATGTATTCTGTTGGTAAAAGTTAAGTCATTAGGTCCAGGCTGCATGCAAAAGGAGAAGTTTACAAAAGGTCAGGCACACCAGAAAACAAAGATTATTGAGGACCATCTTAGAGGCTGCCAAACCCAATAGGAGATGGCTAATTGGGTTAGTTATATATTCCTTCTACTTTTGTGTATGTTTGAAACTTTTCCTAATAAAAAGTTCAAGAAGAGAAAGTATCATTTGCAGAAACTAAATTTAAGTAAATGTTTCTTATGTTTAACGAAATTTCAGAAGTTTCTGTGGCTTCCCTGATGGCTCAGCAGGTAAATAATCTGCCTGCAGTGCAGGAGACACAGGATATGTGGTTTGATCCCTAGATTAGGAAGATCTCCTAGAGGAGGAAACGACAACCCATTCCAGTATTCCTGCCTGAAATCCCATGGACAGAGGAACCTAGCGGGCTACAGTCCATTGGGAGCGACTGAGCACAGAAGTTTCTATGAAGCAGCAATATAATGAAAATATCATTAAGTGAAAAACCAGTAAGATGATTAATTTAATATTTTTTTATCATTTACCAAATACCAGCATGCATGCTAAATCACTTCAGTCATGTCCGACTTTGCAACCCTATAGACTGTAGCCCACCAGGCTCCTCTGTCCATGGGGTTCTCCAGCCAAGAAAACTGGAGTGGGTTGTCATGCCCTTGACCAAACCAGACACTGTTCTAAACATTTAACATCTATTAGTGTAATTTAGTTTTCACAACAGTCCTTTGTAGTAGGTATTACTATATCTTCAGATGAAAAGACTAAGGCACATGGAGTTAGATAACTTGTCCAAAGTCACACAGCTAGTAAGTAGTAGAGCCAAAAAGTTCCATGGGTGGCAGGGAGGAGACTGGGGATTGAACCGCACATGGGGAACACATCAAAAGTTTAGCATTAGGAATTCTTGGATAAGGGGATTAAGATTTTTTGTATTGCTATGTGTTGTCTTAATAATGTTTAAATCATTACTATACAATCTGTGTATCAAGATATGTTATTATGTCAAAATAACTAAATGGTCTTGCTCTCCTTTGTCAACCCCATTACATGATCAGGTCATTACAAAGACAAGTTTATTCTATGGTTCACCCTCTGCTCCACAGATCAGCATGGATTATTTTTAGATGTAAGCAATCTTTAATAGCTAATGTAATTTCTCATTTATACAAATCATAAAAGTAGCCAGCTGTTCTTTTCAACTCTCTTTTGTTCTTCTAACAAATCACATGTCTTCATCAGTCTCATCAGTTGGTAGGGCAAGATTTCCGTTTCTTTCCCTCTGTCGAAATCAAATGTCTAATGACTGTTTGGGTAGAATATTTCTGAATTTATGAAGCAATTTCATATATATTATCTTGTCTGACCCTTCTCACAACTAACCTGTAATGCAATTGACAGTTTATAGTGTTGCTGTTTTTAGATTATAATAATATGATGAGTTGGAGAGAAATTCACAACTCACACCCAGACCTCTGCTTGTGGGTCCAGAGCCCTTCCTAGTACCCACTATTCCTCCCCAAGTGGTTCTGGAGTTTAGCAGAACACTAATCACTAAAGTCGTTAAATACTAGTTTGAAAGGAACAAAAAAGGAACAAACTATACATTATATAAAATAAAGTTCTATGGGCTATGAAAGAGATAAAAATGATGAGGAAAGGAAATTATAATCAGGCAAATGGAATTAAAAAACCTGGTCTTGAGGGCTATAGACATTTTATTTCAGAAATAATGAGACTTTGAATTTTTCCAAATTTCCTAAAAATACAAGACTGATACTGCAACTTTGTGGACAGAAAGCTATAAAATCACCTAGCACCTTGTTATTTCAATGACTACAGTAGATACATACTTTGTTGTCTGTCTAGCACCTCTTTTGAAGAAAATGTCCACCCTTTACTCATGTGGGAACCACAACTATTTTTCACAAGATGATTTGGTCCCTGAGGCAATCATTATTCGTCTAAAGTGGATATTCCAAGCTGGGCAATAGTCTCCTCAGAAATCTGAAATCGAAACTAACAGATTTTAAAATCAGGCTAAGACAGACTTTTAAAAATAGAGTTATAACCTTGAAAACTATGAGCATCCATGTTGTCTACTACATAATCTGGGGATCTGAGAAAACTTGTGTTTTTAGGGAAAACACAGTGGATGCTTAAAGAGAAGCAGAAGTAATAGACAAGTTTTGAAAGTACTTGAATCCTTTGCTTTAGTTTCATGAGGTTCCCTTCTGTTCCTAACATATTTTTTCTAGCTTAAAAGAGATCCAACTAATATATCATAAGAAGAATATGATACATATTAATAAATAGTAACTAGAATTACAACCAAAACTTACTCATCAAACTTTTATAAGGGTCTATATCTTATGTTCATATCATAGTGTACATAGAATAAGATCCTTTCTGTTTACACAATAAAACATTAAATATAAAAATAATTTTTCTTGGTGCAATATATAAAATCTATTAAATGTTTTTCTTTGTGGGGATGGAAGACAAGTTCTATACTTTCATGACAATTTTATTTGTCTAATAACAAACTATTTTTTCAAATATTAGCATAAGTTATCTGGGTACAGGATTATAAGATGTTTTTAAATATCTTTTCTGAATTAAAAACCTAATAATGATTACTTTTAAAAATCAGCAAAAAGCAATAAACTATTTTTGGTAAATAATTAGACAAAACTACT
Source organism: Bos indicus x Bos taurus (assembly GCF_003369695.1). Classification (NCBI taxonomy): domain Eukaryota; kingdom Metazoa; phylum Chordata; class Mammalia; order Artiodactyla; family Bovidae; genus Bos; species Bos indicus x Bos taurus. The sequence goes on from NC_040085.1 coordinate 24,856,671, forward strand.
GAAAACGCAGCTATAAAATTACAAGACAATTTGCTCCTTTGAAGAAAAGCTACGACAAACCTAGAGAGTATATTAAAAAGTAGAGACATCACTTTGCCAACAAAGGTCCATACAGTCAAAACTATGGTTTTTCCAGTAGTCATGTATGGGTGTGAGAGCTGAGTGCCAAAGAACTGAGGTGCTGGAGAATATTCTTGAGGGTCCCTTGGACAGCATGGAGATCAAATCAGTCAATGCTAAAGGAGATCAACCCTGAATATTCACTGGATGGACTGATGCTGAAGCTGAAGTTTCAATACTATGGCTACCTAATGCAAAAAGCCAACTCACTAGAAAAGACACTGATGCTGAGAAGGATTGAGGGAAGGAGGAGAAGGGGGCGACAGAGGATGAGATGGTTGGATGGCATCATCTGCTCAATGGACATGAGTTTGAGCAAACTCCAGGAGATAGCAAAGGACAAGGAAGCCTGACATGCTGCAGTCCATGTGGTCGCAAAGAGTTGGACATGACTGAGCAACTGAACAACAACAAAAACGACTGAAAATACATAAGCCCTAGTGTTGGATTAAAGAAAATACCAGATGGAAATTTAAACATATAATAATCAACTCGGTAACCATGAATAACAGAAAAGAGACCCTAGGTTCTCCTTAGGAGAGGAATTAGGGTGGGTATCATGAGGTATTTGTGAAGTAGTAAATGTCCTGATAACAGGAAAAAGGTTTGAATTGTGAACAGTTTAAATATGTAATCAATAAACTTTTGGACAAGAACAAAAATTAAAAAATTGTTTTGTAAGACCTGAAGTGAATGTTCTTCATGCAGAAGGGGCACCTAAACTTAAAGAACACCCAAGGCTAAAAGAAGACTGAACATTTATCTCTGTATCTGTCTAAAACTACTCTAGGATCACTGGCCCTTTTTCAATTGCACCTCAATTCCTGGGTTAATTTGCACTTCACTAAGTAAAGTCTGAGATTTCTTTGGCTCCCACTCAGTCTCTCTTAAAGAAAAACATATCCCCCAAAACCAGAAGAGAAGGCAGCCTGAACTGTCAGTTATAAAGACAGATTTGTAGTGGATCAAATGAATGTGGAATATTGTTCATAACTATGCTCCATCACTGTAAAACAGAATACCTTCAGTCTATTTGACTAGAAAAGGAAAAAAAAGACAAATTATTATGAGTATGTGACCACATAGAGTCATATAATGAGAGCAATCTGTTGTGCCAACATTTCATGTTCTTTAGGTCCAGGATTATACAAAAGAATATTTTCTTATAACAAATTCTTGTGTGTCTCTTCATTTATTCTATTTTATTTAGAATTTTTCATTTCTGAGATAGCCTCCTGGGACATGCATCTCATTTCCATGAGGGTCCCTGAGAGACTGGAGCATACAGTATTTACTTCAGAACAATGTCAACAACATATTGCAGAACATTTCATCTAAAATAATAATAGAAAATGTTGAACCATCTTTCCATTTGGAAAATATATCTGGAAGAATGTGATGTCTGATGCAATCTGCATTGCTTAAATACACTGTGCCATCTCAGCTTGTTTTGGGATTTAAAGGTACATATATGTGTGTGTGAGTGTGTGTGTGTATATATATATATATATATGTATATATATATATATATAAAGAATGGAACAGTGAAGAGAGATAAAAGGCTATTCCCTTAGGGAAGAAAAGATTAATGGATATTACATACAGTGCCTGGCACAGAGTAAATAAGACCTGACGACCTTGTGTAGTCAGTGAGCTGACTACTTTGTGAGGTCAAAAGTTAGCTGACTACCTTGTGAGGTCAAAAGTAAAATTACTGAATTTGTAGATAAAGAAAATTTTTCTACAAAGTTAACTGTTACTTAATGTCCTAAAATATGTTCTTTCAAGGTCCTATAATCATTTTCTCAGCAGCATTTTTAATTAATCCTTTGAACTGCATGGTCAACATCAAACACAAGGCCAATGAAGGAAGATAATTAAATTTACCTATTATGTTATTCGTTTTTCATTCAGACATGAGGATATTATTTATCAATTAAAAAATGAAAATTGTTTGTCATGTGGATGCTAGATAGTAATCCACTAAATTTCCCTCCCCCTTTATCAATAATAGCAATCTATAGGAATAAGATTTCCTAAGATTCAGAAACATTTTTCTTGTTAAGCATGATCTCTCCTAGCCTCCACTAACTGAGATTTTCAAGGCTGAGAGCATTGCTAACAATCAGTGAGGTGTTAAATAAGTGCGTGCTCTCTGCTAAGGGTTTACATGTATTATCTTATTCAATCTTCATTATAACTTCATAAGGTATGTTCCTTTATCTTTTATTTTACTAATAAGAAAACTGAAGTACAGAGGGATTAAGGAACTTGTTGAAGAACATATAACGACTAGTGTAGTTACGCTCCAGAGATTGGGCTTGTAACCACTATGCTTAAACATCAGGCAAAGGTATAGAAAGAAATGAATAATGAATTTCACTATTTTGGTTTACTAGATATAAGACAGAACTTTACAAATAGATCCTAATGTACAAATTACTTTTATCTGATTCTGAGTGTCATCCTTAACATGCGTCTACTTCCTACCTCAGGAAGACCACTAACTTAAGTTCTTTATTCAAGAGTAGTATAGTCATGCTGATCTTCCAACATTCTCTCACCTACAGTCAAAATAAAATGTGTGAAGTCATTTGGTTTAGGAAGCAGAGTATTAGGCACAGAATTAGACAAACTGTTTAATAGTAACAGGTGGGAGAGGAACTATGTACTTAGTACACATACAGGGACAATTAATGAAGCCATAATGTGGAGAACTCTTGTATTTCAGGTGAGATATTTGAATTTCATTTTTGTTGCTTCTGCTGTATTTTTTGAGTCTGAGATTAAAATGTATTACTACCCATCTATTTTAAGATTCTATTTTAAAAATTAAAGATTTCTATCTCAGCCTAACATAACACAGACTTCAAAAGAAAGCTTTGGAGCCAATTGCCTGGGTTCAAATCATGATTCCATCATTTATTAGCTTTGTGGCCTGGAGAAAGTTCCTTATCTTTCTGTGCCTCAGTCTCCTTAATAGTAAAAAGGAAGGATGAAATTGTTGTATGAGAGTTAAATAACTTAGAACAGTGTCTGATCAAAAGTAAGAAATTTTTAATTGCTCAAAAAATATTACCTTTACTTATTATTACTATTACTATCTTTAGCTATTATTACTAATAATTACTATTATTATTAACATTATCATCATGACTATTTTTTGTCATCCATCTATTTCTGAATAGCATACTTTTTAATGATTTCCAGATATCTACAAAATGAAAGCTATTTGTGCAATGTACAATTTAACTTTTGCACACACTCACTGTTTTGGAGCACCGAACTCCAAAATACCAAAGCAAAGAAACCAGAGCAGTTATTTCAATTACTAACTGAAAATACAGTTAGTATTCAGATAACAACATAAGCTGGCAAGAATTTTTTAAAAAATCATGTTAGAATATTCAAGTGCTGATGATTATAAATATCTGAATCTTTAGAAATATTAGATGGCTAAATTTTTAACTTTTTCAATAAAACTTCATATTTTGAACAAGAAATTTCTCTTTTCCATCATTCTTCATATCAAAAATTATCCACCAGTAAATTCAACCAACTTGTCTCCATTATAACAATTTCATATAGTCTAAGAGTTTCAAACTCAGTTCATGATTAAAACAAACAAACAAAGCAAAAAAACAAACACAGCAGCAACAAAAAGCTACCATAATTTGATAAAAGTGTTTACAAAAAGCCCATAGCAAGTTTCTTCTTAATGGTGAAATACTAAAGGCTTTCACTCAGATCAGGAATAAAACTGCCATTATTCACAGGTGATGTAATTATGTACAAATCCAAAACAGTTAACAGAAACACTATTAGATTAATAAGTGAGTTTAACAAGATCACTATATAAATACAAAGTCAATATTCAAAATTAAAATTCTATGTCTATAAGTCAACGACAAATAATATGACACCATTGTGTTATGGGCTGAATTGTGTCTCTACAAAATTCATATATTGAAGTTCTAAATCCCAGTACCTTAGGATGTGACAGTATCTGGACATGAGTCCTTTAAAGAATATGGTAAAATCAGGTTACACAGGGGACCTTACTCCACTATGACTATGTCTTTATAAGAAGAGTAGGTGTTCTATACCTTATATTAGCTTACAGATACACACACAGACATAGGGAAGACCACATGAAGACACAGGGAAAAGGTCATCTGCAAATTAATGAAAGAGTCTCAGAATGACACCAAGCATATTGACACCTTGATCTTGGACTTCTAGCCTTCTAAAGTGTGAGGAAACAAATTTCTATTGTATAAGCCATTGACTCCATGGTACTTTGTTGTGGCAGCCCTAACAAACTAATAACACATTGGCACTAGCATCAAAATATGGAATTTAGAAAGATGGTAACGATAACCCTGTATACGAGATAGCAAAAGAGACACTGATGTATAGAACAGTCTTATGGACTCTGTGGGAGAGGGAGAGGGTGGGAAAATTTGGGAGAATGGCATTGAAACATGTGAAATGTCATGTATGAAACGAGATGCCAGTCCAGGCTCAATGCACGATGCTGGATGCTTGGGGCTGGTGCACTGGGACGACCCAGAGGGATGGTATGGGGAGGGAGGAGGGAGGAGGGTTCAGGATGGGGAACACATGTATACCTGTGGTGGATTCATTTTGATATTTGGCAAAACTAATACAATTATGTAAGGTTTAAAAATAAAATAAAATTAATTAAAAAAAAATAAAATAAAATTAACAAGGAAAAAAAAATACTCAAACACAAATCTAAAAGGATATGCAAATGACTTCTACACAGAAAACTTTAAAACATTAAGAGGAATTAAAGACTCAAATATATGGAGGAATATATTAATACTATAATTAATACTACATTCACATTAATTGATGTAGTATTAGTGCAGTATTGATGCCAGCTCTCTTCAAATTAATTTATAGATTCAGTATTGTTTACTCGCTAAGTCGTGTCTGATTCTTTTGTGACTCCATGGACTGTAGTCCGCCAGGTTCCTCTGTACATGGAATTCCCCAGGTAAGAATACTGGAGTGGGTTGTCATTTTTCTCCTCCAGAGATTGAGTATAATCCCAATCAAAATCCCAGCAGAGGACTCCCTAGCTGGTCTAGTGGTTAAGAAACCATCTGCCAATGCTGTGGCAGATTGAACCAGTGGACACAGGTTCAATCCCTGGTCCAGGAGGATCCCACATATCATGGGGCAACTAAGCCTACGGGTCACAACCACTGAGCCTGCGCTCTAGAGCCCCTGAGCTGCAGCTACTGAGCCCACATGCCTAAAGCCTGTGCTCCGCAACAAGAGAAGCCACCCCAATGAGAAGCCCATGCACAGCAACAGAGTAGCTCCCACTTACCAAAACTAGAGACAAGCCCAAGTAGCAATGAAGACCCAGCACAGTCAAAAATAAATAATTTTAAAAATTCCAGATTATTTTTGTAGAAACTGGCAACTTGATATCTAAAATAGCTGAAAAATAGTCATAATAATTTTAAAAAAGAAAAAAAGTTGGAGAAATTACACTAGCAGATATAAGAACTGGTAAAAATTTGCAATAATTTAAAAAGTGTTCTAATGACATAAAAAGAAACAAATGAACCAAGAGAACAGAGAATTCAGAAACAGATCCACATATATAAGGTCACTTACTTTATGTCAAAGATGACAATGTGGTATAATGAGGTCTTTTCAAAACACAATACTGGGACAAATGGATATCCATTTGGAACAACAACAAAAATGAATCTTTACTCCTAGTTCACATCATACTCAAATCAAGTTCAAGTGTACATCTAAATGTGTAACTTAACAATAGCTCCTAAAAGACTGCATAGGAGAATGCTTTTCTGACTTTTGGGTTGGTAGAGATTCCATTAACAAGGTACAGAGATGCCTTGCGTGTGTACTGTCATTTCAGTTGTGTCAAACTCTTTGCGACACTATGGACCATAGCCTGTGAGGCTCCGCCGTCTATAGGATTCTCCAGGTAAGAAAACTGGAGTGGGTTGCCATTTCTTCCTCCAGGGGGACTTCCCTACCCAGGGATCAAACCTGCATCTCTTGCATCTCCTGCACTGGCAGGCAGGTTCTTTACCACTAGCACCACCTCGGAAGCCCACAGAAATGCCTTATCTAATCATAAAAGAAAAACTGATAATCTGAATTTTTTAAGCAGCAGAGTAGAAGATATGTTTCTACCACAGAATAAAAGATATCTGTATTATAAAACCTCTGACAAAGGACTTATATCAGAAACATAAAGAACTCCTAAATTAATATGAGAGAGAATCAAATAGAAAAGTTGTGAACAGACTTGACTGGGCACTACCAAAAAAGAATATCAAAATGGGCAGAAAAAACATATAAAATGTTTCAATCTCAGCAGAGAAATGCAAATTAAAATCATAATGCATAACATTATATGCTACCAGAATGACTAACCTTTTTTAAAGTGGTAATGCCATGTGCTGACAAAGACATAGAGCAACTGGACCTCTCATACATTACTGGTGGGAGTATAAATTGTCACAACCATTCTGGAAAACTATAGTAATATCTACTAAAAGTTGAACATATGCATACCCTATAACCTGGCAATCTGACTCCAATATACACTTCTAATAGAAATGAGTCTATAAGCACACCAAAAGATATATACAAAATAGTCATAGCAGCATTTCCTGTAATAGTCCCAAACTAGAAAGTGCTCAAGTGACCATCCACAGCAGAATGAATAAACAAAATATAGTATTTTTATAAATTGGGTTACTATGCTGCAATAAAAGTGCACAAGTTACTGCTTTGTGCAAACACAGAAGTATCTCATAGACATAAAAGGGATCAATAGAAGCCAGATATAAACTCATAAATACCGTGATTCTAATTATTTCATGTTTATGAGTTATGAGTTAGTCACTCAGTCGTGCCCGACTCTTTGCGACCCCATGGACTGCAGCTGACCAGGCTCCTCTGTCCATGAGATTTTCCAGGCAGGATACTGGAGTGGGTTGCCATTTCATGTTTAACAGTAGACAAAAATAACCCATGGTGACTGAAGCCAGGGTAGTGGCTACCTTTAGCGAAGAGAGAGTGGTAAATGGGAGTGGATAGAAGAGAATTACTAGGGTGCTCTTTTGTTTGCCTTAAAATATTCTTTGGAGCCTTAAAATATACTTTGAAGCCTTAAAATAGTCACTAAAGTAAATCTAAATTTTAGTCAAACTTTTTAATTGAAGTAGAATGCATATATAGAACAGTGTATCAAAGTGGACAACTTGATCAGTACTTACAAACCACCCACATAATTGCTACCCAAATCTACCCACTTCAGCCTCTTCACATATCACTCTCAACATTCATTGTCAGCACTGCAGCTGTAATACCTTTCTCTCAGCCTCATAATATTCACCAGGTTTCTCTCCTACCCGCTAGGGACCTTTGCTCATGCCCATATGTGGAACGCAAATGCTCTTCCTTGTTAGCACTTAATCAGATACTGTTCAGATGGAGAAATTTCTTACACTCAAACTTCACTTCAAGGAAGCCTTTCATAACCTTTGGCCAGTTTAAATTTCTTATCACCACCTCTTGTACTTCTCTTTTGTAGAACTTGTTATAGCTGCAATTCTATGTTTTAGATGGTTTATTTGATAAATATCTATAGATGCTAATAACTACTTATGTAATTAATTAGTAATTAACATAGACATTAATTATAAGATGCTAAGCAGATGCTCATCATTATACTCCTAGCAGTAAGCATAGGTCCTGTCATACAGTATGTACTCAATGAATATTTGTTAAATAAATGAACAAAAAGAAATTTGATATAATCAGACAATAAAATAGTATGGAGTCAAGAAATATATATTAGTGACTTTTCCTTTATACAGTTTTTATTTTTGCTGATGCTCAGGAGTGAATTTACAAATATTTACACGTTTTGGAAACCCTCACTGACACTAAGATACAAAGTTTTCCAATTGAGGTATAATCAACTTTATGCTCTAAAATGTGTTCCTTTTTCATATAGCAAATTTTCTTGTACTGGGAAGGGTAGGTACTTCTAAATTTTTCATAACTATATCCATAGTCAGAAGTTGAGAAAACAGAGCTCCATAACATGGGTAACTATTGATAGTAAAACCAAAACAAACAAAACCTCAAAACCTCTTTTTTAATCAGTCTCTATATTCTTTGGAGAAGGAAATGGCAACCCACTCCAGTGTTCTTGCCTGGAGAATCCCAGGGACGGGAGAGCCTGGTGGGCTTCCATCTATGGGGTTGCACAGAGTTGGACACAACTGAAGCGACTTAGCAGCAGCAGTAGCAGCTATATTCTTGGGGGGAGGGTGGGGAGGGAAGGAAAAAAAGAATACTAACCCTATCAATCTATGAAAATTTTAATCAACTCTCAATATGATGCAGAGAAAAAGATGACTCAAAATCATAGCTAGAAATAATAAAACCAAGACACAAAACTGACTGTCTTCAAACCTCAGTTAACATTATCCAATGTCATTCCAAAGCTTTTTATTCAAAAGTATGAGATATTTAAAAAAAATCACTATTCTACTAACATTACCCAATAGTGTAAAAATAATAAAATAGTTTAGAAACACCAAATACCAAAGAATACAGACCAAAAGCTTGCCATCTGTTAAAATGGCCTATTGTTGACTGGTACAGAGCTGTATTCTTTTTTCAATACTAGAAGGAAGCCTATGCAACATGAGTTCATCATTCTGCAAACTATCCTTACTTGCTATAGGTTGAGCAGATACAAGACTCTTTAAACCCAACACATGGAAGATCATAGTTTAAGAGTTAGTGCCTTCTCTCTCCTGAGTTTAGAGGGACTTAAAAAAAAATAGGGCTTCCCTAGTGGCTCAGCTGGTAAAGAATCCACCTGCAATACAGGAGACCTGGGTTTGACCCCTGGGTTGGGAAGATCCCTTGGAGAAGGGAAAGGCTACCCACTCCAGTATTCTGGCCTGGAGAATTCCATGGACTGTATAGTCCACGGGGTCTCAAAGAGTTGAACATGACAGCGACTTTCACTTCAGTTCTCAAGTTAAAAAGCCCCTGCCCTTAATACCATCTCATATGTCTTTCTGACCATGCTCTTGGATGTTTGTAAGGTCACAAATATATCTAGAATGATAAAATGTTTAAAATACAAAAAAAAAAATCTTTCAGTTTGAGTTCCCTCATTTTTAACAGCAAAGTCATGAGCTTACACGAATACTAGTTTCTCTTTACCCTATCCCTCATTCAACCCTTCCTCCCTACTCTGTTTTAAAAATAAAATCACCTCTTGGGAGAAAATTAAGAGAATCCTTTTATTCCTTGTCTGAGGAAATGGCAACCCACTCCAATATTCTTGCCTGGAAAATTCCGTGGATTGAGGAGCCTGGTGGGCTACAGTCTACGGGGTCTCAAAGAGTCGGACATGACTCAGCAACTTTGATTTGCTTTGCCATAAGAAACAGATTTTTGCACAGGCTGTCATGTGGTTATCAGAGCACACGGCTCAAGTTATTTAGAACTTTTCTACTCATTCCCCTTAATTCATCCCACATTCCCCCACTTCCTAGGACATACAGTTAAGAAATGACTGCCAGTGGGAAGTACATGCTTCACTGTTAATGGGAATGGGCCATCCTACTGTGGGAGTAAATAACATCTGATCCTTAATGATTCTTACGTAATTCCAACCAACAGACACTTCTTCATACATTGTAATTTTTTCTTCATGATGCCAAGTCTAGCAATTAATGCAGTGGAAATTATTCCATTTTTGTTATATTCACTTTTAGTCTCAATTCGTATAGTTGTTTTTATACAGATGTTGTCAAAGTAAATGTAATTTCTATCTTGTTATAATATATGCATCTTTATGTGTTAATATATAAGGCTTTAGCACTGAAATATCCTACTGGAATATTTATTGGGATATACTATGGCACAAAATATCTCTTTTAATGGGATAATTTGTTTAACCATTCCCATAATATTGTACCTCTTAATTAGAGTAGCAAGTTCTAATAGTTTGCTCTTCCCTGAGAAAGCTCTATACTTTTCTGTTTTCCTAAATTTGTCTCTTGCCAGTTCTAGAACACTAAAGAATGAGCTTGTTATTCTCATACTCCTTTCTAATTCCCTTTGCTCTTGACAAATTTTCTCTAAAGATACTATGACCAGAATCTAACAAAATAGTCTAACGGCAGGACTTATAGAGCTTGCATTAAATAGAAAGGCAGGATGCTCTCTCCTTTCCTCCCTTCCTCCTTCTCTCCCCGTCCTTCATTTCCTCTCTCCCTTCCCTTTCTTTCCCCACCCAAGTTATTTTTTTGATGATTATGAGACTTAACTTACCTTTTTGGTTACAAATACATTTTATGCTGATGTGCGTATCTCCTCTGTTCCAACTACCAAATTTGGACCTACTGCAAATTTTATGAATGGCACAGAATATAGGAATATCTGTCCCTTATTCTATGCCCATGGAAATCTGGGAAAAGGTTTAGATATGAAATAGTAATTTTTCTACTGTGTGTTTTAGGAGGAAAGTAGGAAAGGAAAGAGTTAAGAGAGAAGAATCTGCTATAAGGATAGAGACCCTAGGGTCTTAATGTCAACAGTATGGTTGTCATAGCCAAAATCATTTTATCAATAACTGAACTTAGGTATTAAAGATGGCACTTCCCAGGTGGCACTAGTGGTAAAGAACCTGCCTGCCAATGTAGGATATGTAAGAGATGTGGGTTTGATCCCTGGGTGGGGAAGATCCCCTGGAGGAGCACGTGGCAACCCACTCTAGTATTCTTGCCTGGAGAATGCCATGCACAGAGGAGCCTGGCCGGCTACAGTCCCTGGGGTCACACAGAGTCAGACATGACTGAAGTGACTTAGCAGGCACGCACACAAGTATCAAAGAAAATAACTAGTCACAGAAACAAATGGAAATCACAAGTTTGTGGGTCTAGCAGATTCTTGCTCCATTACTTTCTGGCCACTGGGTATTTGGCAGGTGTGCCTGGGAGGAGGTGTCATGCTGGGGAGCTTCCCATTTAACTCAGGAAATACCTTGCCAAGAGATGCAGCAGTGTCAATATAAGCAGGAATAAGATTCCTACGATAACATACCTGTAACAACCAGCTTGCTAAAGCAACCATTCAATTTATTGAATGTCAACAAGGTCACAGACTATAATGTGGTTTCTTGACCTTGTGCAAAAAGGTCAAGAAGTTGATAAGAGGTGAAGCTAATCATTTTAAAGTTGTCATATTTTTCTAGGTTCACCCCTATCATGAATATGAGGAACATTTCAGTCCTACGCTTTAAGTCCTCTATTTTCCAGGATAATGAATATATCCGTGTATGCCACAACATAATCAATATCATAACTGCTCCATATGTGCTGATGGATCTCAAACTAGGAAGACAGTGATGGGCTCTCCCTTGATCAGAACTTCCTATTCTCAGTCCCGAATCTTATATTCTCCATGAGTCAAATCATATTGTTACAGTCAATGAACAGATCACTGATGGCTATGCTCTCCATTTTGCAAATATTTTCAGCATACTAACAAAGAGCTCAATATGATTCAAGTCAATTTAATTTGATATTCACTACCCTTTCTCAGAACTGCATTTGCTGGCAATGCAATCCAGTGATCAAGGAGAATGACAGTGCAAGGGTTATTTTTATGAACAAGTACATATTGATCTAGGGGTCCTTGTCGTGATTTAAATAATAACTCAACCTATCATTCTGTAAGCAGTCTTGGTTATTTCACTACATACTTTTCACATGAAGGCTAAACTCCTACCACTTTGCTTACTGGCATTTACTTATTCACTCAACAAATAACTGGGGTACCCAAATATAGACAAGGCACCATGCCTACTCAAATTGTCCAGCATTTTGTTTGCATTAGGAATAAACTATAAGCCACCACATTTTAACATGTACTCTCTTTTCATGATAATTTTTAATGTTAACTAAAACAAGCTTAGTTTGATTATGTATTATATGCATTTCTCCATTCAAAAGACTGTGTACTTATCTCTTCCGTTTTTTTCCCCTGTCTCATTGCCCATTCTCTTTCCAAAAGATATTTACCTTAATTCCATAATGATAGTCAACAACAAGGGGCTTCCCAGGTGGTGCTGGTGGTAAAGAATACACTAGTCAAAGCAGGAGACAGAAGAGATGTGAGTTCGATCCCTGGGTCAGGAAGATCTGTTGGAGCAGGAAATGACACCTCACTCCAGTATACTTGCCTGGAAAATTCCATGGCAGAGGAGCCTGGCAGGCTACAGTCCTTGGAATGGCAAAGAGTTGGACATGACTGAGCGACTGACCATACATACACAATTAACAATAATCATAATAATAACTTAAAATATGGAAAAATATTAGAAGCTTAGTCACTTGCTGAGACCTCACAACTTACATCACTTTCTGTTGAAAACCACGCCCCCTTATCTTGTTTTGAACAAAGTGAGTCTCATTAATGCCAGAGCAGCCTTCGTATTAGCATGAGCATTTCGCTTAGTCAAAAACTCAATCAGTTCTCTAAACTGCTAACATGGGTTAATTTCTAGCAAGTGATAGACTTCCTAGAAATTTTCATCATGTTTCACATAAAAGATAAAAAACACAGAAAAGTTGGTTGTACATTACAACTTTTTTTCAGCTTCCTGGTGAAAGACAAAGGCTCAGTCTCTGTTATACACAAAGAAAAATTTTTAGGAACCAGAGTTGATTTGAGTACTGGAAAAGTCAGTCTAGTTGTTTGTTCTGTTGTTTTTTTAATATATAGAATAAATACATTCCTGAAAAATTAACCCTAAAATAAAACTCTGTTCACACTTTTCTTCCTTCATTAAGAAACTTCTGAAACTCAAGTTTTCACATTTATCTTATGGAGAAAAAGTAGGAAGCCATGCTGGTTTTAATTCTGTTCATATATTTTTAGGGGTGGCTATATTTTAAAATGGTTCTCTGTGATTTCTTAATCAAGGTAAAAAGGACTATTCAATGGGTCAAAGACATTCTTAAGCCAGACCTTAACTCATCCAATTTAAGTTTAGCATGTAACATTTTCAAGGTCAGTTCAATCCTTACACCTAGGCAGCGAATATTCTTTACTTCAATGTCTCATTTGATAACTTGAAGTTATGCTTTAGTTTTCCTAACTGGAAAATGATAAAAAACAATGGCTTTAAAATGTTCATTTAGAGAAAAAACTTATTTCTTCAAACTCTTCTTATGAAACTGAACAATTTTAAATGTTACTTTACCATTTTTTATATTTATAATTAAGGTACAGCTAATTATTGATATATTGGCACCAAGACATCATATGAATCTGTATACTTATATGAAACAGTCCATGAGTGGAAAATTACTGAATTCGGGAGATAGCTACATGGGTATTCACAATATTATTCTCTCTACTTTTATATATGTTTGAAAATTTTCCTCATTTCAAAGTTAAAAAAGAAAAAGAAAAATTAAGCATTAAATAGCTACCAAAATACCACTAGAGTCTCTACATTATTATTTCCAACCACTGTTCTATCAACACATAATTGCCCATTCAGTTTGTTTTTTATTGGTGAACCCAAATTATAAGTTGTCAATTTTTCAACAGTTAAAGAACAATAAGTAGTTGACATTGGGATATTTACTCATCCTTTATAATATAAATTAATATAAACTAAGTGACAATATTTTAAAGATTATTCTCTATTATTAAAAATAGGAAAACTGCTTTATAAATTAAATATAGGATAGCATTTAAAGAGGAATATTTGAAAAAATAAAATAGTTATTTGGAATAACTCTTGAAGAAACTTATACATAAAACAGAAAAACTGCAACACTATGTTGTTATGCAGACATTTATTTAACTTATATGTTGATACCTCATTTTGTTTTTAATTCATTTAATAAGGCCTTCCAGGCACCTATTTCTATTTAAGATCATTAATACTAGAGTGGGAGGACTATTTGCTTGAATCTATGAATTGTTTTCTGATATGTGATTTTTTCATCACTGACATAGCTAAGTGACCATCATAAAATGACTGCATCATCTGTTGTTTGTTGCCAAGAGGATATAATCTTTGAGCAACTGCATTCATTTAAATTCATACTAATATTGCATTCTTCCCTCTGAAGCATGAAAGGTCATTCTCACTTTTTACTTAGCAATTGCTATCTGCCATGGTTTCTGGAATGCTTTATTTATATATTCCATAATTAAGTATATTTATTACTTAGACTTTGGAGAAGGCAATGGCAACCCACTCCAGTACTTTTGCCTGGGAAATCTCATGGACGGAGTAGCCTGGTAGGCTACAGTCCATGGGGTTGTGAAGAGTCGGACACAACTGAGAGACTTCACTTTCACTTTTCACTTTCATGCACTGGAGAAGGAAATAGCAACTCACTCCAGTATTCTTGCCTGGAGAATCCCAGGGACAGAGGAGCCTGGTGGGCTGCCGTCCCTGGGGTCGCACAGAGTTGGACACGACTGATGTGACTTAGCAGTAGCTTTACTTAGATTTAAGTAAATAAGATATTTGCTTCCTAAAACGTGATCTTACCTACTAAATATCCCTAATTCTTCTCAATTTAAGTGAAGTTGAATTTTAAAAATTGTCCCCTTATCAAATTTCTGATTTCTAACCATACATGGCTCTGGGTGTCTTGGCAATCCTCAGTCCCCTTTTCCATTCTCCAAAAGGAGCATTATAAATATTTAAAATTCTTCTCAAATCCATTAATAACTTCCATCATCTCCACCCGCTAGAGGTAAACGGTCTTACCTCCAAGACAACAGAGAAAAATAGCAAACAACAGATAGTCAATTATCATTCCATTTCTCCTTTCTAAACATATCTATATCCTTCTGTCCAGAGCTAACCTAACAAACATGTGCTCTTCACACCATCACCCTCCTATATCTTCCTGTATCTCTCTCAGTTGCTTGACCTTCAGTAACATCCCAATAGACTTCTTTTTCTTAACTTATAAACATATCCCAATCTTTCTCATCTCACAAAACTCATTCCTTCTACTGAAAAGCCATTTTTTTTCTTTCTTATCAAAACACTTCATGGGGGGCAGGGAAATGACTCTCAATTCTATATAATAGGATAATATTAATAATAATACTTAACACTACAGTAACTCATTCAATCCTCACCACAACTCTATAAGCTAGGCAGCATTTATCTCCATTTTATGGGAAAGTAAATTGAGGCACAAAGAGGTAAAGTGACCTGCCTAAAGTCATCTAGCTAGTAAGTGATAGCTGGGAAACCAGGTACCAGAGCCCAGGTTCTTCCCCACTATGCAACACTTCATCCCTTGGGTAAGCATATTTACTCACGTGACTTTATTAGTTACACACTAATTAGCACTACCATCAGTCTATCCAGTTTTAATTTTTCCCTAGTTTCATTACCTTTTATGTTGAGATAGCTTGATTTCAATATAATCAAAAGACCTAGCCTCCATGTCTTTTCCCCTTATGCTTTCTCTACACTGCTGCTGCTGCTGCTGCTAAGTCACTTCAGTCATGTCTGACTCTGTGCGACCCCATAGACGGCAGCCCACCAGGCTCCTCTACACTGCTACAAAATAGAAATCTATCCAATATGCTTTTTACCTTACAAACCTTCAATGACTCTCCATCACCTACAGAATAGGGTCTCCAAACTCTTTAGCAAGACACGGGAGACTCTTCATAACCTGCTCCAAAATTATCTTCTCACTTCTGCTCCTGCAATTACTTATACATATCCTCTAACCATCACACTCTGAGATGTGTTTACCATGCTTGGTCACATCTTCTGTTGCACATCGAGAACCTTCTCTATGTTCCATGAACAACTTGGGAAGACAGTTCTTCATTCTCCCTCCATGAATCATTACTGTATTTTCTGAACTGCTTCTCCTGCACCTTCCCCAGGTAAAGCTAATCTCCTCTCCTACTTCTATATTACCAAAATATTTGTTTTTTTTTTTAAACTTCTATCATCAAAATATAACACTGTACTGTCATCAGTAATATAGACTGTGAGCTCTTAGAGAACTGGAACTTTCTCTTATTGATATTTGTAACCAGTACCCAGAACAGAGCAGTCGCTCAGAACGTATTTGATAAATGAATACATGTAGCTCTTCTTTACCATTGAAAATCAATGTACCCTGGACATAGGAATATAAATGAATACGTCATAGGAGACATCATAATCTTAATCACTATTTACCTATAAAATGCCTGAAAACCTAACAATACGCAGAGTATATCTTTGTTCAAATAGTAATATAAGTATAGACTCTTTCTTGAAGTGCCAGTGAACAAAGAACTCTACCATTTACACAAGCAATTTTTAAGAGATAAAAAATACATGAAGGCAAAAGAAGTCGGAAATGTTAGGCCTATCTAAAAGCCACAAAACTTGATCATAAATGGCCATCATATTATAAATAAGCTACCCACATGAACCAAACAAACACTGAAGTTTTAGTCTCAATAGTTTTTCTTGCTACTCTAACTCCTGCGTGTATAATATAAAATATTTTGGCACTTGTATGATACACCATGGCATTAATTAAATGGTTTACTAAATTACATTTATAAATCACAGAGGCATCAGTTTACATGCCAAATGCTTATAAGTTGTGAGGTGGATTGAAGCTGCTTCACTCAGCCTTAAGTGGAGGAAACTCATGGCACAGTTTTTGCTTATACGAGTAAACTGTTGCAAGTAGATCTTTAAAGAAAAATTCAGCCAGAAAGCAATGTGATTTCCACTATGTTTTAAATAGCAGTTTCCTTTGCAGGCGGTTCCTTTTAATTTTACTGAGAGAAAAAAAATGCAAAGATTACAAAATAAGGTGATGAGAGAAATGCAAAGTAGCACAAACAGAACAATAATGAAATATTCAGAGCAGTTTAGTTACTTACGCTACAATGAAGTCGACTTAATGTGTCTTATTTCTTTAAAAACTATCTCACTGAGAGTTTTTTCCTAATTTATTGTACATTCTAATATCAACAGTCTCTGATGGCATTTAATAATATGAGTGGTCTTGAGTGATTCTGATCCTGAAGTGACTTCCTTATACACTAATGTTCACACATAGGCTGGTCTAAAGTTCAGAGTTCAAAATAATTCAACTTTTAATACATACAATGAAAAATTACACCTAAGTCACTCACCAGAACACAAAAGCAACATTAATATTGCTGTTGTAGACTAAACAAAAGCAGGAGTAGGCAGTCTTTAAAACTTTTACTGTTTTTCTAGCCTCCAACAGGAAGAGCATTTTGGAAATACAGGGCTCATTAAAGAAGCCCTTTAAACTACTGTTGGAACTCAAGATTTTTGCCTTACAGAGGGAACTCTACGCAGAGATTTAATGATCGTTCTTATTTATACTTGTCAGTATTTTAAAATTTTATACTCTACAAAGAACAGCTGATGTTTGACATTGCAACTTCATTATTAAAAGCATAGTATATCAAAGCCCAAGACACAAAAAGAGAAACAAAACTGATTTGTTAAGTAAAAACCTTATTATGTACAGTTTACTTTGCTTCCTGCATCACCAAGTCTGTATGTTTATCTTACTTGCAATTTGTGGACTAAAACTCAAATGAATTAAAATTAATTAATTTAAAAAAACCAAATGCAAATATTAAATCACCAAAATATGAGAACAAAAACAAATCTCTAGGAATGCTTAAACAAAAATTCTGGAGCTTAAAAAAGAGCTATTTGCAAGCTTTCTTGAATTAACAAAAGGGCAGGTAATAATGATGGCTTGTATGACAATATTGTCTTTGTTAGTTTAGCCTCAACAGAACTAAAGATTTCCTGATTACAACTTGGTAATCTAAGTCAACTGAAAAGATTTCTGGGGAAGGGAAACAAACAGGAGTCTGAGTGCTAGCATTTAAGTGGAATGCATTACCTAAGTTTATACTCTTCATCGTGGGGCACTGTAAATAAGAGGGGCTCCTACCTTGACAGCCATGCTAGGTCATGACCTGAACTCACTGTACTGGTGTAAAAGAGAAAGTTCTGCAGGACCCGCAGATTTGCATGCTTCTCTGCTTCACCTTCACAGAGGGCCTTACAATCAAGTGTTCACTCTGTACTCTATCTCATTGTCAAGATTTTTAAACAGTTGCTTTTTTATTGTAATGAGCCAATTATGAGCCAGTCACCCACGCAGTCATTAACAATAGATTTTTTTAATTGCATTTTTAGTGAATTTTATTTTGGATAAAAGCCCTTAAAAGTACCTATGGCAAAGGGTAATCATATGCTGAATTAACAGCAAAATCTGTTTAATAATTACTTGTCTTTTATTTACTACAACAAAATAAATTCCAGTTAGAACGCTAAAGAATTGACAGTGTCAGGGAAGAAAGGTTGCAGGGCTGGAGAGAGAGTCGTATTCCACGCTGCTAAAAAATAAAACTGAAAACATGACTTTTTCCTTTCCTAACTTTAACACAAATAAAATCACATCTTATCAATACAGATCTTGCTCTATATTTATAAAATAATGTTATTAATATTTTATCCATAAGCTATTGAAAATGCTTAATATAATTATAAAACAAGCTAAACTGAAAAGGGAAAAGAGGCTCATTTCAAATTTAATGTGCTCATTTCTAAAGATGAATATACAGATATTAGTTTTTTTTAAACTGTGTTGTTTAAACAAAATCTATAGTGTAAAAAACTTCATTCATTTCAAAATACTTTCTATGCATGTATGAATGGAAATGTCCTTGCTGAAGAGAAAAAAATGATCTTAATGAAAATGTGAATGTATATTGTTTGTGATCAGTCAGATACATAAACGTATTTTTTTAGGTTGAACTCTATTGAAATCTCTTAAGTCTTAATCATAATGAAGAGCTCATTACCAATGTGACTTAATAAATCATTAATCAGTAAGTTTTAAAAATGTACAGTGACACTAGAAAAATCTTCTCATTGGGGGCCATAAATGTCATACTTTGGATAGATTAAAAAAAATAATTCATTCAAATCACTCATTGGTGCAAAGAGACAAAAATTATATATATGTTCATATATATACATATATTTATAAATGTATAAGTAAAAGTATTCCCAGAAAAACTGTCACTATACACTGATTTTGTTAAGAAAATAAAAACTTTTTTGAATGTTCAAGGTTTTAAAAACCTTGCATTTTCTGCCTCAAGAATGGGCTGACTGAAAGCATGAGGCTCTGCAGCCTCTGGTTAATTAATCTGAGGCTGAATGACAGCGCGCCTAGGGGCATGGTGCTGGCATCCCACACAGGGTCCCAATGTGCTTTAAGCCTTGGATAGCTACATACTGCACGCCAAGACTTTGCCCAACAAATAGCAGAGAGCCCTTCAGAGCCTTTCTTCTTCTGTCTGAGACATTCCATTAATTAATGTAATCCCTCTTTATCTTAAAGTTTTAATAAATTTAGGTGAGGCAAAATCAACACATCTATTGCACTGAATGCTGTAACTAGTTGCCCTAAAACTTTTCTTATGTATTCCAAAGGCTTCTTCACAGAGCATAAAAAAAAAATGAAAGCAAAAAATAAAAATGTTATAACATGTTCAGAAATTTTCAGACATGCTCCTTGATCTATAAAAAATATAAATATTTGTACAACCTAATGTTTAAAAATTCAATTAAATGAATCTGGTAATTTCCATTCTACCAGACTTAAAGATTTTGTTATAAAAATATAAATCATATATCCACCCTAAAATACTTTGAAAATTACTAATACCTAGTCTTGAGCAAGGTGAAGCTGTTTTTTTAGCAACAGGATACAAAGGACATTCTTCTAATCCCTTTTACTGCCAGAACAAAACATCTTTCAAATCAAGATAAAATCACTGCATCATGAATGTTAATATCATTCTGAGAAAAAATAATACCTTATGACTAGAAAAGACCATCCCTTTAGGGATGAAATGTTGTGTTAAAGTGGATTATTCTCTTAGTAGTATAATAGAATAGCTTCTACCTAGTCTCAGATGGAAAATCAAAATCTGCATTTAAATGGAAATATTTTAAAACAGATAGGACAAAAGGCTAAAACCATAAGGAATATCTCCATCCCTACATTTCAAAAATCCAAAATGCTTCATGAGAACTTTTCTGTATGGTACAGCTTTAAGATTTTGTTTGTAAGTTTGTTTCATTTTTATGAAGAGCTTGCAGAATAACATAATTTCACAGTTCTGTGATTAACACATACTATTTGTGCATATTATATCAAATTCACAAATTGGTGCAAGAAGTAGGGCCACAAAATTTTTACTATTACAAGAAACAGATTTATGGTTTAGGTTTATGCAGAGTTAAGAATGAGTCCTCTATTTTCTTCCTATTTTTAACCATGCTGTTTTATATGTAATTCTTACAAGGCAATAGCAGTTTGCTGAAATCAAATAAAATCCGAGTTTCTTCAGCATTGACTCAAATCACCACCATGGTTAGAGTAAAAAGAAAGCAAAGTGCTAAGCAATATTATAACAACTGCTCTTTGCGACCTAAAAGATTATTTTCAGCTCTTCAATAGTTGGGGCAATTTTCTTAAATCCTGAAGGAGCCTGACAGCACTGCACATTTCTTAAAGCTTGCATTTACTTTTACATTATAAAACAATAAAACAGCAGGGTAATGTTCATGCAGTTTAGAGACTTGTAACATTACCACAAATAATTCTACTGTATTATGGCAAAACATAAGCTTTTTAAATGTAAGGCTGACTAAAGAAAGGGCAATCTATATTCATTGAAAGTACATAGACAAATAAGGTTGAAAATGTAACATAAATGTGGTATCTAGTTCTAAAATAATATTTGCAAAGGGTTGAAAAAGCAAAATCCATGCTGGATGAAATTTTTTGTCATAAATTAAAATACAATTAATTTCAAGGGTAGTGCTTATTAGCAAGGGAAAGGCTTCTCTCCTTTCTTTGAGTTACAATAGACTACATGGCTCTGCCACCTCAGAAACCAACTACATTAGGTAATTTGAGCATTTTCCTCAACACTGTTGTAAACCAAGATACTCTACAATTACCAGCTTCAAATATGCAGGCATTCTGACGGTAGTCACATTTGACTACTGGACTCCAAACAATAGGCCAACCTGCAAAACTTGGCCATATCATCTCCTTTCTAAAATCAGCCCATCAGTTCTGAAATGTTTTTATTGCTAGAAGCTGCTGGCTTTTGTACAGGAAACTGTGTGGATCTCTTTACTTAAAAGACATAGAAATAGAAGACACCTTATTAAAAAGTGTAGTAAGAACAAAAACTCTTGCATATGTACTGAACATTTTTCTCACTTTCAACAGGTAATTCATTTCAATCCAGTTGTCTGTGATTCTACTAAGGGATAACCATACGGATGAAAAGAATAAGAGCATTTATCTACAGCAACCTAATTCTCATTTACACTAGAGCCTCCATGCCTGCTCCCAATTCCCTACCTATAGCCCTCATTCCCAAACCTTCCAGCAGAAAAATTTTTAACTATCAGTGGGAAATGATATAACAAAATCTAATCATTAAAAGTAAATCTTGATACTTATCATCATTAATCTAACTAAGTAGCAAACTAAATTTGGGAAGCTGTATATAGGACATCACAGAAGATCTAAGACTCATGGGTATTTTAAATCATCTGCTTTACAATTGCCTAGAGAACAATTGGAGAAACATAGCAAATTATGATTTAAAAGAAACTACCTCTCCAACCTTGCAGATACTAGGCTTTTAGAGCTAATGCTTGAAGAAACAGACATTTAAACTCAAATACTCCTGTCCTTAACGAATGGTACTCTCAGTTAGCAGAGAAGCAGAGTCTAAAATCTCACAATTCTAAGTGTGGCCTCGCACCAGCAGCAATGGCATCACCCAGGCACTTGTTAGAAAATCTTAAGCTCTTCCCAGGCCAACTGAATCAAAACATGAATCTTTAATAATTCATCCAGATGATTTATCTGTAGTTTGAGAAGCTCTGGTTTAAGTTTTTCTCATTCCACCATTTATTATTCACTCAGAGACATAAAAGAACAGAACAGCTTGTACCCATGAAAACACATTAATATTAGAGATGACCACAATTTAAATAATAAAAGAGAAAATGAGGAAAATGCAAGTAAAACAAATAATTAAATTAGATCTAGAATCTGCAGTCTTTGCTTTTAACACTTGAAAATTCACTTATATGT
Organism: Bos indicus x Bos taurus; assembly: GCF_003369695.1. NCBI lineage: Eukaryota > Metazoa > Chordata > Mammalia > Artiodactyla > Bovidae > Bos > Bos indicus x Bos taurus. The sequence goes on from NC_040085.1 coordinate 24,879,101, forward strand.
ATGGATGTGCATGCACAGACACATGTGAGAAGAGAAAGAGAAAGAGAGAAAGGAAAGGGAGAATGAGAATGACAGAAAAAAGAATAGGGAAAGAATGGAACTGAAAGAGCATACATAGGGTGTACATGTATTCAGGGCTGAAAAATAGACGAAAGAAAGTGAGAACCCAGCAGGCTGGAGAAGAGCAGCAATGCCCCCTTCTTAACCACTTTCCCACACACTCCCTCTTACACATGCCCAAGACAGGGTGGTGGGAATGCTTTTCATCCCAGTACCAAGAAACCATCAATAAATTAGCATTAAAAAGCAAAATATGTCACAAAAACCAGGATTCCCTAACTATATTAAAAACAATGCAAGTAAACATGAAAGGAATTAGTTCTGAGAAAGTAAAGAGACCAACACCACAAGGTAACTATAATACTGCTACTGCTAAGTCACTTCAGTCGTGTCCGACTCTGTGGGACCCCATAGACTGCAGCCCACCAGGCTCCCCCATCCCTGGGATTCTCCAGGCAAGAACACTGGAATGGGTTGCCATTTCCTTCTCCAATGCATGAAAGTGAGAAGTGAAAGTGAAGTCGCTCAGTCGTGCCTGACTCTTAGCGACCCCATGGGCTGCAGCCTACCAGGCTCCTCCGTCCATAGGATTCTCCAGGCAAGAGTACTGGAGCGGGTTGCCATTGCCTTCTCTAAAAAGGTGATTTAATATTCTTTTTCCAAAGTCTAAATAATCATTCAGAAATAAGTACCATAAAATAAACATTATTTTGTTTTATTCTTGCAAATGAATGCACTATTGTTACTGTTACTATTTCTATACTAAAACACTAAATTTAAAGTAGTAGCACTATCATTTTTATTGTTCTTAATCACATAATAAAAATAGCAAACAATTAATAACGCAAGTTCTAAAAGAAAGAGAAACATATTTTCTATCAGACATAAAGTAATGGCTTAAACCTGCAGTAATAATTTGCAGTGTGAGGTTTACCTAAAATATTACATTTGATTTTAATGTATATATGTATATATATATACATCTAAAAAACTAATATACTATGATTAATCCAATATTTTATCATTTATTTAATGAGAGAAAATACTGACAAACTTGATGATACCAATAGCAAATAAATCAGTTGATATCCAGGAGAACAGAACTTACTGGGAAAAAAATGTATTATAATTAATGTTACATTGTACCTGTTAAAAATAATGTATATGTCTATATCTGTGTCTGTATTCATCCACATGGCACATTATTAGTAAACGGTGTACTAAAATTCAGCTCACTTTGCAGCTGATCATCTATTGAATATAGCCCCATTAAATCACTGAGACTGACTTCTCACAATAATAGAGGGGAAAAAAAATCACCCTATGTCTTGCATTTCATGACTGAGCTGCCCTAACACATATCTCTCTGGTTTTGCTCCAAGAAAAAAAAAAAAAAATGCAGTAAAAGATGGGCAGGATGCTACTCCCAGCTTGTATTTACCAAATGCCAGGAACTATAAAGACAGGATTCCAAGTTGAGGTTTCAGATACTTATTAAACAAAGAATCAGAATTTCCAAATATAAATAATACATGTACAAACAGGTATACTATTTATAAAATCAACTAGGCAATTTATATCAATGGTTTTAGAAATAATCACATACTTTGATCCATTAATTCTATGTCTGAAAATCTATCCTAAGGAATTAATTTTTTCATGTAGACAATAATTGATGTACCCACATCAAAATGCTATTATTTATAGTAAAAATTAGATTCAATCTAATTTACAAAATTAGGGAATCATTACAGAAATTATTATACAGCCACATGATGGAATGTTAAATAGTCATTAAATTATATTCATAAAGAGGTTTTAGTGACATGAAAAATCCTCCTGATATTTTAAGTTAAAAAAAAAGTGTTGTAAAGTTATCCACAAAATGTGGACGTGTGTATAACTATATATGCACATCATATGTATGGGTGTGGAAAATATGTCGAAATATTAATGACTCTGAATGACTAAATTTTGAGTAAGATATTTTCTATACTTTTGTATGTGTGTATTAGTCGCTCAGTCGTATCTGACTCTGCGACCCCACGGACTGCAGCCCACCAGGCTCCTCTGTCCATGGGATTCTCCAGGCAAGAATACTGGAGTGGATTGCCATTCCCTTCTCCAGAGATATTTTAAATATTTTTTTTTAATTTTATAATCGTTTTAAATATCAAAGAAAATTAAGTAATAATTTAGATTAAAAAGCAAGATGATTTTCTGATAGGGAAGTACCTAGAACCTAGTCTCAGAAGCTCTTCTTCTGACTACCCAGAGGTAAAAGACAGGTGAAACAAACAAAAAAATAATAAAAAACAAAAGAATATAGAAAAGTCAGGTCTGTTAGAATCTAATAACTAGACAAAGAAAGCAAAGGGGATATCATCAATGCCAATGTGATTTTTACTCTACAAAAGAATCAAAATAGTTTCAGCAAGTAAGTTAAAAAACTAAATTATAATAACGCTTAGTTTGATGATTCTTATTCCAAGTCTTGAATTGAATAAAAGGAAAGAATCTAACTACTACTAAATCATAGCAAAACAAATTTCTAGAACCTCATTTTGTTTTCTACAAAGATGATAGGTACAAAGACTGCTTTTTTACAAAAAAAAAAAAAACAAAACAGAATACGACTTTAAACTGTCCAAGTAACAAAAATTATACACTGAAACATGTATTGATACTCAAGCTACATCTTTTATAAAATAATATTTTAGATACTATGTTAATTAGTAACAGTAAATTGTAACTATGTTTTCTCTTAAACTTTTCCTGGCTGTAAATGCTTCACAATGATTTTCATTTCAGATTGCTTGACTGATCTACTGATTCCAAGTCAATTAAAACATGGAGTAAAGAGTAGTCACACTAAATCCATTATATAAAATAGGGAATTCAGTATATACACCGAATCTATACATAGTAGGGAATCAGTAATTATCAGTTAACCATAAAGCAGAAAGTTCAACATGTTTGACATCTTATAATTCTGCCAACTCTTCACACAACTAGATTAGTTTTTCCTATATACATCATTGTTTTGTCTAAAATATACACAAATAACAATCTGAGAAGAAACTATATATGTTCAACAGCAGGAAGGATCAAGCTACTCAAAGCCGAAGACAAAATTTCTACATAAGTATAAATGCTCAAGACTTTCACCTGAAAAACAAGGCCCTTGAATTAACCTAAAATTAAGGTTTAAATGACCTAGTCTTTGACAGAATCTAGCCTTTGAGAGCCCTGAAGAGTACCTAAAATTAATGAGATGATGCTTCCATAAATAAAGGGGAGAGGTAGTTTCTGGCTTTCCACAGTAACTAATTTAAAACAGTACATAGTGTTGAATTAATGACCCCAGGATACACTGAACAGGAAGTCAGATCTAATTTTAGTATAAAATCACCCTTGACTTTGGCAAAACTAGTACTGTGGTAGAAGCTGTTAACATGTCATTATCTGCTCTCCATTGTAGAGCACCAGGACAGGCAGGAAACTTAGAGACTCTAAATCGGTTAAAAAGAAATGACTACATTATAATCAAAATTATAAGTTAAATCAAGGTTCATAAGTATAATCCACAAACAGGCCCAGTTAGAGCAATACTGAGCCTTAAAGACCACAGGACTCTTAGGTGAAACTAAGTGACAGTGGCAGACAAGGAAAGATGAATGCCAACTCATGGAACAAAGGTACGCTACAAAGAATATGAGATATTTTTTAAAAAGCTAAGAATTCATCACAAAGAATAATTCTGATGAATACAGAACAGTAACTTTTTCCCTTAAAACTCCAAGTGCCAAGTCCTAAGACAGGTACTGGGCCTTAATCATCTACATGTCTAGTAACTAGAAATAAATCTGGAAAAACAAGAGAAAAAATAAAATGTATTAATGTTCTACAATTCACATGTATAAACGTTATGAATAATGGTTATATAGTATGTGACTTCTTATCTTTGTATCTCTTGCTTCAGTCATTTTATTGAAGCTCAAAGAAAAAAGAGAATAAAATCATCTGAAGAAACCCTCCTCATATTGTTTTCTCATATAAAGTTTTCAAATTCTAGTGATGTGACCATTTTCTGTTTATAAATCTGTCTAGGCAATTAGTTTTTTTTTTTTTAATATAAATTTATTTATTTAGCTGGGCACATGAAAGACTCTTTAGAAAAACTGAACCCTGGAAAACATTCAATCAATTCCAGTGGTATCAAGCTAAAGCAAAGTGAAAAACAGACACAGTGAAATGCATACATTTTGACATCATATTCACCAAGGTCAAAGCAATTCATACCTAACGCATAAAAAGGAAAGACAATTAAAGACAAAATAAAGAGTAGCAGCAGAGAAGGCAATGGCACCCCACTCCAGTACGCTTGCCTGGAAAATCCTATGGATGGAGGAGCCTGGAGGGCTGCAGTCCATGGGGTTGCTGAGGGTCGGACACGACTGAGCGACTTCCCTTTCACTTTTCACTTTCATGCATTGGAGAAGGAAATGGCAACCCACTCCAGTGTTCTTGCCTGGAGAATCCCAGGGACGGGGGAGCCTGGTGGGCTGTCGTCTACGGGGTCGCACAGAGTCGGACATGACTGAAATGACTTAGCAGTAAAGAGTAGCAGAATTTCTACCACACAATACCTAAAGACACAGAACAGCATGGTTAACTTCTCTAAGAACAAGATCAACAGATAACAATGATCTTAAGTTAGTTAAGAGCAATGCTCTACTGCTCCAAAGCAAAAAAAAAACCAAAAACATACTTTATTTACTGATGAATAATGATAATAATGTAATAGTTAACGTTTATTGAGGTTTCCTCTATGATCCGTTTTAATGTCCCACTAATGTTCATGACAATCCTATGATGGTAGTATTGCTAGCCCCACTTAACAAATGTGAAAGCCAAAGTGTAGAAAAATTAACTAAACCAAGGTCATACAGCTAGCATGTGGCAGAGCCTGGAACACAGTCAAATCTAACTACAGGTCATCACTTAGCCTTTGGAAGCAAAACATGCCCCAACATTTCTTGTTACACACAACCTTGGCTTTTTGAAATATATGTAAGTATGAAGATATCACCGGTCATCATTAAAGCAAAGGGAAAATATACAGTGTAATGTACTTGCATGGTTAAGATGTTTCAGTCATGCCCGACTCTTTGCCAACCCATGGACTGTAGACCACCAGGCTCCTCTGTCCGTGGGATTCTCCAGGCAAGAATATTGGAGTGGGTTCCCATGCCCTCCTCCAGGGGATCTTCCCGACCTAGGGATCAAACCCGTGTCTCTTATGTCTCCTACTTTGGCAAGCAGGTTCTTTATCGCTAGCGTCACCTGGGAAGCCCATACAGTGGAACAGGTGCTGTCAACTTCTTTTTGATCTCCAAACACTGTCACAACATATTATCCTTCATCACAATCCAGTGAGGAGCTGAGGAGGAAATACCACCTAGCTAATCCTGATATACCCACCTTGAGAATTCCACAGTATACATATACATCTTTTTTTGTAAGCAACAGTACTTTTGGTACCATCCAGATCTTGCTGAGGTTCTTAAAGATTTTTAAATAAAATGTATATTCAGAGATTTCGGCCACATTCCTCTCACACAAGACTCATATTAAAAAAAAATCCATCATATACTTCAATATCAACTTATAATAAAGAAAACTGAATTAATAAAAATAACAAAAATGCTATTTTGTCTCAGGTTTAATCTTCATTCAGCAATGGCAATGATCTCGTCTCACATTCTACCACCTTGAAGAAATTTAAAGAAGGATTTTTTTTAAGAGGACTGCTATAAAATTATCATTGACATTTTAATTAAAAAAAGAAATGTATGTAGAATAAACAGGACATTTCTTCTAACAGTCTGCAGTGGCTGCGCCATTGCGTCTTTGTACAGTCTGGGTAAATTATGCAGGCTCTCACTAGACAGAGCAGCTGTATTTCACTGTCTTCAGTAATGTAATCTACATTTATCATTATTTTAATTAAGCGGATTCTTAATTTGGTACTTTCATTGCAAAGAAAAAATACCTTACTCATTCCTTCTTGGTAGACAGCAGTTTGTCAGTCTTGTAAACCAGAATTTAATTTTAAACATGTTTCCTACTGCAACTGGCCATTTTTAAAAAGAACTACCATATTTGGTTTATTAAGAGCTTGCTCATTTTCAATCTGTAGGCTTAAACATTGGTTGCTTCTTTAGAATGATTTAAAAAAATGGTTTTGAGTTATCACTGTTAACCTAAATTATATACTAAAACCAATATATGCTTTATTATAATATTAAATTTAAGGTTATTCAAAATCAATGTGAAGCACAAATAAGAACTTTACAAGAAAAACAGTACTTTACAAAATGTTAAGAAAATTCAATCTAGTAGCTCCTTGAGAAAGATTATGCTTATAATCAGGTTATTTGAAATGCCCAAATCTTTAGCTAAATCTGTCACTGGGGAATATAACCACTTTTAATCATTTTGAAGACAAGTTTTGAATTTTTAAAAATTCATTTATGATTATTATTTGTAGTTATCACAATTTGACTTTAAAGAATTACCATTTAACTTTAATGAATTGCTCTGGAGGTGTGCTTATTTTAAGTGGTTCACAGAGAAATAGTTACTGTAATATCATGTACCTACATAAAATTGTGTATTTTAATATATATATCTTGAATCTTATGTATCAATAAAAAAAAAAGACTTGATACTAAATTCTTTTTTTATTCAGCACACATTAATTGAGCACCTTTTATGTGCCAGGTAAAGAATTAAGTGCTTTATATTCAAACCAAAGTATAATAAAGCTTTTGCACAAAAAAGGAGGGTGTGTGTATGTGTGTGTGTGTGTATGGTACAGTACCAAGTGGTTTTTAAACTTTGTTCTTTAGAAGGGGAGAGTTTTTAGTCCCCCAAGTCTATTTTAACCAGAAAAGCTCCACTTTCATCTATTTTTACACATCTTTTTTTGTAGCTGGGTGAAGAGAGCAAAAGCCATTTATTACAAAATAGAATAAGGGCTCTACACTACCACTAAGAGCACAGGTAATGAAAAGTATCCTAAGTGCTCCCAGATACACTGAATGGAAAAAATAAAAGATTCCTTTTTTGAGTTTCATTTATCATCAGCTTTCTCATGTTGTCAATATCGGTTTGTGGGTAAATGTCTACTAAAGTAAAGTTTATAAACATGGCCTGTTTAAGAAGTTTGGGGATGAGGTCTGCAGGGAATTGAAAGTTAATGCACATCTCACTTTGTCAGACCACATTACCAAGGAATACTATGCCAACTTTCAGATTCACATAAATCATCAGAAGTTATGAGATCAGAATTTTTAAAGAAATCTATAGTACATTAAATGTGTTCTAGATTTATATTAAAACTTCTCCAGGTAAGACAATACCACTTACCTTCACATTGGGATATTTGGACTATGGCTACCATCTGAGCACATACAATGCCTTGTCCAATTAATATACATTATCTCTCACCTCTTACAAAACCCTCAAAAGATAAACTATTTTCACTCCCATTTGGCAGATGAGAACGCAGGCTCAGAGGTTAAGAAATGTGTTCAATATTACATAGTAAATATAGGAGAAGCTATGATTTGGGTCCATGCTTTTTTAATTAAAACACTTTCAAAAGCTAAACTTTGCACATGTAATTTTTCTCTTCTAATCACAGCTAAATATGATGCCTTCTTTTACTATCATTTAACAGCTTCATGTAAAGTTGTTTTACAACAAAAAATTTAGCTATCAACCTATAGGATCAAATAGGTAACCAAAAAAGAGAAAGGAAAATCTAAAATTTAAATTAATGCTAATGAATGAAAAATAATTTAGTCATCGTGTAACTACTTTAACTTGAATTTAAATAATGTCATGTATAAAGCCTGGGTAACCCAATTCTGGAATTAGTATAAGTTAAGTTCTAGGCAGCCCACTCAGGCTCTAATTAAATAGAAGAAATGAGTAGAAAGAAACTATATTATTTTCTAAAATACTCTTATTGGAACTCAACTTCAAAAAGATATTTCATGAAGAGATAGTACAGCTTGTAAGGTTCCTTCTATCTCAGATTACTCTGATGAATGTCTGATAAAACTTGATATTTACCACTGAGTAACAACAAGAGGTAGCCAATAATTCTAAATGAAAACTCAGAATGGTTTTTTGTTTCCTTAGGTTAAAGTAAAGCCACTAGTGAAAAACAAGAATGTCTGCTTAGGAAAAAGGAGTCTCTTGTCTGAGCAAAAATTAAATTTAAATATCCTGCTTCTTACCTGAATATTCTAAATCATCTACATTTCTCTACTGTTCACTAGAAGACTACAGAGGGCACTGTTGCATCAACTTTGAAGCTCTACAACGGAATCCGAGAAAAACGTCTACAATATGTAATTTCTTTAAAGGGTCAAATATATGGAAATCTACTAAGCCTAAAAAATGGAAAAGGTCAAAATGTATGTTTTTCTAAAATAGGCTAGACTTCAATGGGGCAAGAAACTTAACAAAAACAACTGTCAAATTGAGAACACCACATTGCACACATTTTGCATTTCCCTTTGTAGTGCTTTCATGAGAAAGGTAACTAATCATGGCACCTCCTTATCCAATGGAAACAGCACCCCATTGCAGAGTCCTCCTCACAATCAATAGGAAAATGAATGTGGCACCTCATGCAATCCTTCCATAATTCTATCAACAGAAAGAATGCAGTCTGTTTGCATACTTTTGTCTAAAAGGCCAGTTTCATTTGTCGCCTCTTTGGGAAAAATGATAGGTACAGATCAATCACTCTCACATGAAAGTAAACACACTGCAAAAACAAAACAAACAAACAAAAGGATAAAAATTGAAATCCTCACCTTTTTAAAATGAAATTCTATTATATGTAAAAACTCCAAGAAAAATAGAAAAAACAAGTTTTTACTCAGAGATAGGAATTTTGTTGCTATTATGCAACAGTTCTGGCATATAAAAGAAATATTATACACAACAATATTCACTAATCTTATAATTACATATGGACAACATTCACTTAAACTTCCAAGTATTTTCTGCCCTGTCACATCATCCCTGTTGTAATTCTTTGAAACTAAATTCAATTAAGTACAGGGCCAAAGATCTCTTTAAATACATATGTTTGCAATGTATTACAATAAGACTAGTATATAAAATACAAAGCTTCTTATTATACTACCACCTAAACTTTTCCACTTGTTTATTCACCAAAAATTAAAATTTTTGACAATATGAATAGTATAAAAGGGAAAGGGAAATCAAATTATTTTATTTTGGTAATTTAAAAATAATGTCCTGAATTGCTGAACCTCTGTAGAAATACTAACATTAGCTGTAAGAATTAAAACATCATGACCAGGCAACTACAGATAACATGTAAAATGAGAAATCATTAATGCATATCAGGTCACAACAGCACATCAGAAGTTGGATGAATCAGCATTAATAAAAGTATCATCATAAAACCAAGGTCTTGGAATTCTCTGGCAGTCCAGTGGTTAGGACTCCTTGCTTTCACTGCCAAAGCCAAGAGCCCAGGTTCAATCCCTGGTCAGGGTACTAAGATCCAACAAGTCACACAGTGCAACCAAAAAAATAAAAATAATAATAAAATAAAACTAAGGCTTCAAATTAAGAATTCCAAATTCCCTAGAAAAACAGTATACAGCTCATTTTGTCATTCTCAAAATTCCAGAGAGATTAGCACTTTCTCTGAAATCAAAGTGCAGAACTGTGAAAGTGTTAAAAATTCTTTAATAATATGTCAACCTGCTTATAAATCAAAAAGAGGGAAAGGGGCTTCAGATGGTATGTTAGATTTAATTTTATTTCAAAAGCTCCAATTTAACAAGTTATTTTCTGCCAATAAAAGTCAGAAGTAAAGCATTATTAAAGTGGCCAGTACTGACTCTAAAGCTTTAACTTATTAACTTAACCAAAATGCTACTTGAGTATTGCTCCCTTAAATTATTAATTTATGAGTTTTGCTTAGTCTCTTCCTGAGGCAAGGCAGTTTATAGGTATGCTGAGTGCATGTAAATAAACAGAAAGCTTCTATAATAGTCTAATAATACACTAAACATAATAAAACAACCTTTTTTAATCAACACTGAATGTACAATCCTATGAACTAAGTTTATACAAATGGGCCATATAATTTTAAGAAACTGTATGATCTCTAGGAAGTAAATGTACAAAACCAGAAAAATTAAATACAAGCCCATGGCTTTTCACTGATCTGATAAAATGCATTCAATACAATCAAAGTGGAGCTGTGACTATGAAGAGTATACCACATGCAATGTCAAAGAAATCTAAGAAATGTCGTGAACTGTGAGAAAAATTGGGATATTGCTTTCCGACTACCACAAGGATGATTGTAAAAAAGGAAAACAGGTATTGTCTTTAGTATTAAGGATATTTAAGTAGATATTTTAGTTTCCTATTATAAAAAGAAATGTAGCATATTAAAATCAATTTTGTTTAACTTGAATTTATGCAAAGCTTGATTGTGAGCAATAGCTGCTAAAAGGATGCAGCATTGTTGATTCATATACAAGCATTTTACTTAACTACATTGGATAATAGCAGTGCTTCTAAAGGAGTATAAAAAGCAAAGTGATTAGCAGTCATTACTGTTAATTAGTGCTCACATTACATTCCTTGGGATGAATCTCCTTTAACTTGTATACATGGAAAGTTTATTTTTGAAGGACTGCCAAGCCTTGCCTAGGTAAGTAGTGGAATAAGCCGTCAACTACCAGTAAGCAAAATAAAAAACAGGGACAGATCAGTATCCAATTAGTATGTCTAAGTTTTTAAACAGGAAAAGGGCTGAGGGGAATGAGTAAAACTGGAAACTCATACTTCACATTCTGCAATCTCACTGATAAAAGGAGGAAATGTGTGTTTATCAAACTTGCTGTGAGCACACAGTTCATTGGGAGTCCTGTAAACAATCGCCTGGCTGCCCACTTCCAAATGCATGTGAAAATCTTGGAGATTCAGAGCATCATATTCAGCAAGAAAGGTCATTCAAGTAATGCCTTGGAAATGGGAAATTAGGAAAACGTGGCAATCAGAGGATTCTGGGCTGACCAGAAAAAGCCCCAGGACTGGCTCACCATCCTGCACCACCAGTTAGGCTGTCTCTGCCTATTTAGTATTAACACAACAGCGCTGCAAATGAATGAAAAGAACTCCACACACCTAACCGGGACATTGGCTTTCTTGTTTAGAAAATGATAGGCATTTGTCACAGAAGGAAAAAAAAAAAAAACAAAACCCTCACACATAGCTTTCAAGAACCAGCTGTAAAAGAAAACAGGCTCCTGGTGAACCTTCAGAATAGGACCTGGGGAATGGGGACATCCTGTTGATTATCAGGTATCCTTCGCTCCTACACTATTCTGTGCATTTTAAGATAGAGGCTACATCTTCAACAAAAAAGCTTCAAAAGCAATACATACTCATTAGAGGAAAGAATCAAAAATTCAAATGAGCAAAAATTATATAAATGCTCTTAATACTTTCCACAGACTTAAAATTTATCTTTCAGATCTTTTTCTATGCATGTATTTGTACAAATACTTCTAAAAAATGTAATTATACCAAAAAGAGTATTTGGTAATCCATTTCTTTCTCTTCATAATACATATAAACGTATTTGTGCAACTTAATTTTTGATCTATACATTATTCCATTGTGTGGATAAATCATAATTTAGTTTGCCAGTCATTTCTAAATCTTTGAGTCAACTTAATATATCCTCAAAAGTGGAAGGGCTGGATAAAGAGATGCTGTATTTTTTGTTTTCTGATGAGTTCTGCCAAATTACCTTCAAAAAGGCTGAACCAACTTATAGGACTACATGCAGCACATAACAGTACTCACTTCTCCAAAACCAATATCATTTCTTAATCCTGCCCAAATGATGGATGGGCTTCCCAGGTGGAGACAATGGTAAAGAACCCACTTGCCAATGCAAGAGACATAAGAGACACGGGTTTGATCCCCGGGTTGGGAAGATCCCCTAGAGGAGGGCATGGCAACCCATTTCAACATTCATGCTGGGATAATCCTATGGAAGAGAAGGCTGGCAGGCTACAGCCAGAGGGTCACAAAGAGTCTGACACCACTGAAGCAACTTAGAACACTCACACACCCAAGTGATAGCTGTAGTTTGGGATTACTGAGATTGACACTGGCTACTTCAATTTCTTTCTCTATGAAATGCCTGTTCATATCATCAGCCCATTTCTCTATCTGGAGGCCAACTTTTAAACATCCAAAAAAATAGTGATGAAAAGAACTCATCAAATGCTGCGTTAGGGGATCACCGAAAAGAGATTATTTTAAAGAGGAGATGGTAATCGTATGAACACTGAAAGACTCTATTAGGATTAGTAACTGAGTATGTAATTATTTTACATTATATTATAGAAGGTTTCCCAATCCACTTAAAAAGAAAAATTAGGAACTGAATTGGTTTTGCAAATATTAATTTAGTGAAACTATCTTTGCTTTCCATAAATGTAAATGCTATTATGCCAACACAGCATCATCTGCAATGTCTTGCAGCTATCTTTTTTCTTTTCTGTTATTCCAGTAAACCATTTGAACACACAAAAAATTCAAAGTACCTTATTAGCTACTTTGATAAGTCAAGGAAGGAAGCTGTGACTATAAATGATAGACACGTTCCTCATGCTACTGTCTTGTATCAAGGACTAAATTAAAATGTGTCATTCTTGAGAATAATAAGGGAAAAAAAAAGTCCTTCTTCCCTAAAAAGTCCATTCAATTTAAGGCCTTTTCTCACAGGATCAAGAAACTGACCAAGCAGCCAAATATACCAATTCCTAATTCATCTGCAGTCAAGTTTAGTTTAGAATGTAATTTCAAGCTCTAGATCATGTCTTGTCTTCTTCAGACAAATGGCCTAAAAACCTGATGCTTTTGAACTGTGGTGCTAGAGAGTCTTGAGAGTCCCTTGGACTGCAAGGAGATCCAACCAGTCCATCCTAAAGGAAATCAATCTTGAATATTCACTGGAAGGACTGATGCTGAAGTTGAATACTTTGGCCAATACTTTGGCCACCTGATGAGAAGAGACAACACATTGGAAAAGACCCTAATGCTGGGAAAGATTGAAGACAGGAGGAGAAGGGGGTGACAGAGGGTGAGATTGTTGGATGGCATCATCGACTCAATGGACATGAGTCTGAGCAAGCTCCGGAAGATAGTGAAAGACAGGGAAGTGAAGCCTGCATGCTGCAGTCCATGGGGTTGCAAAGAGTCGGAAATGACTGAGCAACTGAACAACAGGACCAGTGCTTCTCCAACGGTGTTAAAGATAACTTTAAGGAAAAAAAAAAAAAATTGCAGACTTTCAAAGACCACAACTTTTGCAAAATACAATTAAAATGAATTACCAAAAAAGTTTTAAAAGATACAAGGCCAAATTATTATTATTAGGGTCAATAAATATAAAATTACTCTCAAATAACTATAAAAGTTTCTAAATACTTATTTTCAATTTCTATAAATAGCTGACCTTAAACCAATGGAAAACACTTCTTGGACTAGCGCCAGCCCCTAGACCAAACTTGAGTAGCAATAATCTAAAACTATTCTGAAAACTTTGAAATGAGATGAGATCACAGATATATCATTTTAATCCACATTTTAATAATTTCCTTTCCTTAGTCAAATCACATCTGTCCCTCTGTCTCACTGTTAATTCACACATGTCTTATTGGTCTAAATATGTGTTACATATGTACTGTTATATGGTACTATCCGCATGAGTTAACACATATGTATTGTTGGGAGACAACAGAACACAGAGATTAAAAGTACATGTTCTACTTTCTAGCTATACAACCTTGGACAAGTTATTTGTTCTGTATTTCAATGACTTATCTGCAAAACAGGGATAATAAACAGGGCTGAGGTAAAAATAAATTAAAATATAATATGTAGAGATTAGGGCAGGGCCTGGCAGGTAGTCCTCCATAAACAATAACAATTATAGTTACAAAAATAACTGAAAAAAAAAAGCATGGTTCAGCACTAATAATCAATATAGACAGGAAACTAAAATGAGTTGCATGATTTAGTGTTCATACAATAAAAACTAATAGTTGGAGTGAGGCAAACTGATATAAAGACTAAGTCGTGAGAGAAATTTCACCCTTGGATTGTTATAAAATTGCATATGTTATATGGGAAATATCTTCAACAGCATCCCCAGGAAAAATATATAATGAAAAATTCTGTGTATTTCTTATGGACAGGACACCATGATGAGCACTGCAGAGTATCCAAAATGGAAAAACAGAAAGTCATGCCTTCAAGAGGTTATAAACTAGCAAAGAAGATATAATTATAAGCAAATAAGGGTGCAAACAAAGCATAATGTAATGACTATCCAAAACAGTAACTAAACACAACAGAAATTCAGAAGAAGAAACTTGTACTTGTTGGAAATCAGGAACACTGCATTTGTATCCTTGTCCTTTTCTCCTTCAGCGGAAAATCCAAAGGCCTATTAAGAACCATCCTGAAAACACACAGGACCCAAGCCTATTGGTCCTTTTCTGGTCATCTTCATTTCTTACATGAAATTACAAGATGGCATTTTTCACTCTATTATCTTTCAGTTCAGTTCAGTCATTCACTCATGTATGACTCTGTGACCCCATAGAATGCAGCACACCACACTTCCCTGTCCATCACCAACTACCAGAGCTTCCTCAAACTCATGTCCATTGAGTCAGTGTTGCCATCCAACCATCTCATTCTCTGTTGTCCCCCTCTCCTCCTGCCTTCAGTCTTTCCCAGCATAAGGGTCTTTTCAAATGAGTCAGTCTTTCTCACCAGGTGGCCAAACTACTGGAGCTTCAGCTAAGCGTAAGTCCTTTCAATGAATATTCAGGCCTGGTTTCCTTTAGAGACTGGTTGGATCGCCTTGCTGTCCAAGGGACTCTGAAGAGTCTTCCCCAACGCCACAGTTCAAAAGCATGAATTCTTCAGCACTCAGCTTTCTTTACTGTCCAACTCTCGCATCCATATGTAACTATTGGAAAAACCATAGCTTTGACTAGATGGACCTTTGTTGGTGAAGTAATGCTTCACCTCCTGGTCTTATTTTTTGCTGACTGTATAGAGCTTCTCCATCTTCAGCTGCAAAGAATATAAGCAATCTCATTTCGGACCATCTGGTGATGTCCATGTGTAGAGTCTTCTCTTGTGTTGTTGGAAGAGGGTGTTTGCTATGATCAGTGCGTTCTCTTGGCAAAACTCTTTTAGCTTTTGCCTTGCTTTGCTTTGTACTCCAAGGCCAAACTTGTCTGTCACTCCAGGTATCTCTTGACTTCCTATTTTTGCATTCCAGTCCCCTATGATGAAAAGAACATCTTTTTTTTTGATGTTAGTTCCAGAAGGTCTTTTAGGTCTTCATAAAACCATTCAACTTCAGCTTCTTCAGCATTAGTGGTTGGGGCATAGACTTGGATTACTATAATACTGAATGGTTTGCCTTGGAAATGAACAGAGATCATACTGTCATTTTCAGATTGCATCCAAATACTGCATTTTGGACTCTTTTGTTGACTACTAGGGAATCAAGATTGCCGGGAGAAATATCAATAACCTCAGATATGCAGATGACACCACCCTTATGGCAGAAAATGAAGAGGAACTAAAAAGCCTCTTGATGAAGGTGAAAGAGGAGAGTGAAAAAGTTGGCTTAAAACTCAACATTCAGAAAACGAAGATCATGGCATCTGTCCCATCACTTTATGGGAAATAGATGGGGAAAAAGTGGAAACAGTGTCAGACTTTATTTTTTGGGGCTCCAAAATCACTGCAGATGGTGACTGCAGCCATGAAATTAAAAAATGCTTATTTCTTGGAAGAAAAGTTATGACCAACCTAGAGAGCATATTCAAAAGCAGAGACATTACTTTGCCAACAAAGGTCCGTCTAGTCAAGGCTATGGTTTTTCCAGTGGTCATGTATGGATGTGAGAGTTGGACTGTGAATACAGTTGAGCACCGAAGAATTGATGCTTTTGAACTGTGGTGCTGGAGAAGACTCTTGAGAGTCCCTTGGACTGCAAGGAGATCCAACCAGTCCATTCTGAAGATCAGCCCTGGGATTTCTTTGGAAGGAATGATGCTAAAGCTGAAACTCCAGTACTTTGGCCACCTCATGCGAAGAGTTGACTCATTGCAAAAGACTCTAATGCTGGGAGGGATTGGGGGCAGGAGGAGAAGGGGACGACAGAGGATGAGATGGCTGGATGGCATCACTGACTCGATGGACATGAGTCTGAGTGAACTCTGGGAGTTTGTGATGGACAGGGAGGCCTGGCGTGCTGCGATTCATGGGGTTGCAAAGAGTCGGACACGACTGAGCGACTGAACTGAACTGAGGGCTACTCCATTTCTTCTAAGGGATTCTTGCCCACGGTAGTAGATATAATAGTCATCCGAATTAAATTCAGATTATCTTTGAGATCTTATTATCTTTGAGATCTTAATATCTTTCTTGAGAGATATTGGACATTCACATCTGCTCTCTGGTACACTAACTCCATGCTACTTTCCTCTGCTTTTTGAAAGCCACAGAAGCCCCTTCTGACTTCATAGCACATAGCATATTATAGGCTTAGTGGCCAATAGATTCCTAACTTGAGTAATCATGACTACAAGTAGCCAAGTAGCCTAGGCTACAAGGCTTTCTGAAATTGATGGTTCAAATGGTAGTTCTTAAACCTTAAAAAAAGAACAGATCATTTTGGGACTATAATAAAAATTTAGACCTCTTGTTAGAAAAATTTATATTTACAAAAGAACTTCACAAAAATTTCAGGGTTCAAAAATATTTCTCCCCTCTAGGTTAAGAAATCCTGTCTGAAAATATCACGTTAGCCTGCACTGAACTCCACTAGACTGACTCTTATTAGCTTCCTGTGATCAAGTCCAAACTATATGATCAGTAAAAATCAGTAAAACTTGTGTGAGGTTTAAGGAAGTCACAAAAATGACTGTGAGACAAATAAACATTATTAAAGGAGTGAAATTGTGAAAGGCTCAAAAGGGAAGGCCATGGGGTATGTACCAAGTGACAATGACTCCTCCTCCTCTCTGGTAACCTTGCAAAATTACTACACGGAAAGGAATCCACAAGGGAATTTGTTTTAAAACAGACCACTGACCATTTCAATCGCCCTGGAACAAATCTTATAATAGGTAGCAAAGAATTTTGCGCACAGAAGGGAAATGCCTCTTCTGATTTGTCTCTATTTGTATAGAAATCTATAAGGATCAATATTAGCTAAATTTTGTCAAGGCTTGTTCAGTAAGTCTAATTAAACAACTGCTCATTGAGCACCTACTCTGTGCAAGTACACAAAACGATCACATGCTTCAGCACTGTAGATTCTCTGAGCAACGGTGGCATAATTCTACTGGCAGTGAAAGATAACTGCTCTTATATACAGGAGTATGCATAACAGTTCCATTTTAATGCCTCTGCCTTGTTTTAGAGCCATTTTTAACATCTCTTAGTTCTTCACATACTGTCTCAAAAGTTGAAAATCCTCTAAGTTTAGTTCAGGTAACTTTCAATTAAAGTTTTTGCTTGAGGCTTTTTACAAATGAGTTAACAGAAAATACACTGACTCAATTTTAAAAATAAGCATAGAGGGATGGTACGGGGAGGGAGGAGGGAAGGGGATTCGGGATGGGGAACACGTGTATACCTATGGCGGATTCATGTTGATGTATGGCAAAACCAATACAATATTGTAAAGTAATTAACCTCCAATTAAAATAAATGTATATTTAAAAAAATAAATAAAATATGAAAAAAAATAAAAAAAAAATAAGCATAGAGTTAAACCCTAAAAGAACATGCCAAAATAATTTTTAATGGAAAAAAAAGCATCTAGTAATAAGAACCTTTGTCATCTTTGGGTTACTTCTTTATCTTTTTTTGAAACAATCCATGCCTCTGTTTACCTATGTAGGAAACTGGACAGGAAACATTAATTCTAAACATCTTTTGGAACACTGTACTATTGGACTAAAAGAGTCTTAAAAAAAACTCTGGAGGGCCAAAAATTATAGATAACAAATGTAGAAGAATAAATTCAGTCCAATATATAATATAAATTTTCCCCCATTAAAACCTCTTTCACAATTTGAACGATTACCACTCTTTTTCTTCTCTGCATTAACATACTAATAAAGTCAAGAGGAATTACACTCATCTCAATGGCAACTTGAAGCCACTACTTAATATTAATATACTAATGGAAATTTGTATGCAATAAAAAAATTGATTTGATTTAGTTTTACTAGAGTATTTGGGAAGCTAGGGAATAAAGATGAAATAAAATCTGAGACTGACACGAAATTGGCAGGTTTTAAAAAAACTAAATTATATAACATCTTTTATTCTAGAAACCTAAAGAGGCTCTCATATATTTTCTCATTTATTATCAAAACAAATAAAAAAGATAGAAGGAGTTTTACAGATAGAAAAAGTGAATTCCAGAGAGTAGTTGAACTTAATGCCTGTACAGTCCAAGGAGTGTTGTGGGGTTTCATAAAAAATCAAAAAGAACAAAATACAATCCTTGCCCCCTGAAGTAATTATAACTTTTGAACAAAAACCCACTACGAAAACAAAACACACAACAAAACAAAGCCAGCAGCTCTGGATATTAAGATAGATTAAGTACTATAAGAGAAGTACAATGTTACATGAAAGTTTCAGAGAAGAAGATATTATACTCAAGGGGGGCATATCAAGGAAGGTATCAAGGAGATGCCATGTAAAAGAATGAATTGGAAAAGAAAAATTATTTCTGAATAAAACATAGCACTAGGCAGGAAAGACAAGGACTATGTAGGGAAGAAAGAGTCCTGACAACAGTCTAGTGCAGGTGAAACATAGGTTCTAAGTGGGGGAATACTGGGAAAATGTGAAAGAGAAGATGAAGTAATATTGCAGAGAACCTTGGGGGTCAGTGGTAAAGATTTTTGATGAAGAGAAAAATGTGCCTGGATCTATGCTCTAAAAAAACTAACCTGGCAAGAGTTTCCAGGAGACATTATGGAGTGTGAAAGACTGGAGAAAGACCATGGTAATTTGAATCCCACCTACATACATTAGTATTATGTCAAAAGCATTAGTACTGTACATTGCACTCCCCTGTAGGTACTTTATTATTTATTTAAAGTCACGGAATAGGATAGAATATTTCAGTTGCTGTGTACTACATACAACTCTATGAAGAAAATGTAAAAGGACCAACAAGACTAACATGTATTAAGAGGTAATCTTGATTAAATTAACCCAGATTGATATGGAGTATCTTCTATACCATCCTATACAGATTAAAGAGATGACAAAGTTAGGGTGCTGCAAATTGAGGATCACAATATTTGTAATAGACAGCTATCATAATTCACTTTGATCATCAACAGTGCCCAGGGAAAGCTGAGTAGATTAGCCATGTAACTGTCAGTTACCAAGGCCTTACATAGACTCCTTATTCCTCTTTATTTCAATATTACCATCAAACCTTATCAACCCACCTCTTCAGTGTCCTCTCTTCAACTCTCTCACTTGGATTCCCCCAGCTCATGTGCTCAGAACCTTTCAGCTAACCAAGTATCTGAGTTTTCAATTTGAACCCTCATCTCCAGTCCACGGGATCTCAAACAGTCAGACGTGGCTAAGCAACTGAACAACAACATCCCACTTCTTAACATTATTAGTGGTTCAAACTAATGCCCTTGAAGCTTCCTTCAGCCATACATTTCTACGTCATTTCTTTTGCAAAATCCTTCAAGGTGGTGGCTTTCAAACTTGTTTAACTGCAAAAACTTTTTAACAGTAAGAAACATATATATATCTAAAATGTTAACAGCTTAGCATGCACATCACACATGTGCATACACACACACACATACACACATATGTTTCACAAAATAATAAATAACCTTACTATGTACAATGGATTTTTATATTTTCTATTTTATTGTCAGTTCTTTCACTTAAAGGAAAAAATGTGACCATTAAATTCAGTTTGGAAAATATTGCCTTGGGTCTCTTCACTGCCTGAACTTGGTCAAAAATTTAAGTCACTCTTCTTGGTAGCTTTAATCTACCTTTCCAGACTTATTCCCACTACTCCTTAAAATTGAGCATTAGCCAAACTGAACTGCTGCTAAGTCGCTTCAGTCATGTCCGACTCTGTGCGACCCCATAGACGGAAGCCCACCAGG
Organism: Bos indicus x Bos taurus; assembly: GCF_003369695.1. Classification (NCBI taxonomy): domain Eukaryota; kingdom Metazoa; phylum Chordata; class Mammalia; order Artiodactyla; family Bovidae; genus Bos; species Bos indicus x Bos taurus. The sequence goes on from NC_040085.1 coordinate 24,899,521, forward strand.
CTCCCCCGTCACTGGGATTCTCCAGGCAAGAACACTGGAGTGGGTTGCCATTTCCCTCTCCAAACTGAACTACTATTTCCCTAATATATCTTATGATTTCCTGCTTCCATGACTGTGGCTAAACTAAGCTCTTAATCTGCAACATTCTCTTAGGCATATTCCATGCCTGCCTTTGTCAAAATTGTAACAACCTTTAAGGATATCAAGTGTAACTTCCCCTGGAAAGCCTCTAGTGACTTCCCAACACAGGGGACTCTTTTCTTTTCTGAATCCCCACAGCTCATTAAAGGCACACTCTAATGGCAACTCTACATTATATTAGTTTTTTGTTTCTGTGTATTATCAGGATCTTGTACATCTCTTTACTTTACGATAGTGGTATATTATAAGCATTCAATTAATGTTTACAAAATTAAAGACTTGACGAGTGAAGGTAAAAGGAGAAGAGGGTGGCAAAGGATGAGATGGTTAGATAGCCTCATTGACTCAATGGACTTGAATTTAAGCTCTGGGAGATAGTGAAGGATGGGGGAACCTGGCGTCCTGCGGTCCATGGGGTCACAGTCGGACATGACTTAGTGACTGAACAACAACAATGACAAAATGAAAGACATAAGAAACATCTCTAAATATTAATAGTATTAGTACAGGTTAAAGTTAACAGGAAAAGTCAAGGTCAATTGACACATATTTTGATTCTCACATGTCATAAAACAAGCCCCTATTAAATCATTTCCTATCAATTAAAAAAACCCTCTAAATATCTATTGATATCATCATTGATTTTACGGTTAGTTTGAGGTTTGTAGTAGCATGTGTGTGTGCTCACTTGCTCAGCTGCGTCTGGTCTCTGCAGTCCCATGGACTATAGCCCGCCAGGCTCCTCTGCCCATGGGATTTTCCAGACCAGAACACTGAAGTGGGGTGCCATTCTCTACTCCAGGGAATCTTCCTTACGCAGGGATCAAACCCACAATACTCATGTCTCCTGCATTGGCAGATGGATTCTTTACCGCTAGCACACCTGGGAAGCCCGACTTTACAGTTTAGGCACTACAAATTGCTGAATGAAGATGTTCCCTATTTAAAAGGGAAAGCCAACATAAAAAGTTCAATTCACGACCTATCGTTTTGCTGTGAGACCACCAATAGAGTCTTATGTTACAAAAAATGTAAAGACAACAATAAAGGAATAAAATAATCTATACTTACAAATCTTTGTAATATGTTCTTGGTTATTTAATAGAGAAGATAACAAAGATGTGGTAAACTACAGGTGTAGAAATGAAATAATGGGCTGTGGAACAGATACAATTAGCATCTTAGACAACTTCAGAAGTAGACATTAACAAAGGATTTCGTAAAAAATAAACAGTAGCATAGTCAGGAAAAAAGTAAAAAAGTCAGTAGGACACAAACATCAGAGTTTGAAAAGCATGAAAGAAAGAAATTTGAGAGACAAGTCAAACATACCCAACACACTTTAAAATATATAGAGTAAATGGTAAGATAGAAATCTATGGTTCGCAGAAGAAAGGAATACAAGGACATAAAAGTAAGTCAATTTGTGGATTTATAGAGGCAATGAATCAGGCAAAAGATAAAGAATATGTAAGTGCATGTGTAATGTACACATACAATCACTGATACTAAGTTCAAGGGTGAGGAGACAGAATGACAGCTTTGCTAGGATGAGGAGGTCATGTTTTTCAGGCTTTAAGGGAAATCTATAGATGAAGACTGTAGACCTGTGATAAGTTTACACACTGTAATAACTGACAAGTATAACCTAACATTTTATTTCCAGACAGATCATCCATCGGGTACTTTCACATGCATGCTTGACTTTAAGATCAAAAGGGCCAGAGATGGCACAGCCTCAATACAGACACACCTGGAAGTCAAAATGACACTGGTCTGTGCTAATTCGAAATCTTCCTGTCTGGAGTCCAGAATCAATACAAGCAAAGCATTTCTTATGCCAAGGGACTAGGCTTAATGTCCACATCTTGGGAACTGACAGGGCTTGAGGCAAGCTGTACAATACTTAAGATCCAGGAGCAATGTGTACAGTGCTATGTGCCTGTTTAATTAGCACTATGGGTCCTCCCTGCAAATCTTAAGGCCATCTTATATGTTCTTCCCACTCAAAACTCTTTGGATTTGCCTTAAGCCATCCAATGATCTAGGGTTTTTTCCCCTGAGATCCAAACTGAAAAGAGATTCACAAAGTAATTTTCCACCATAATAAGGAGGTTTTCTAAGATACATGTATCAGTTTGAGAAAGAATCCGCTTAGCATTTTTATGAAATATTTGGCAGCTGGAAATTATTCTTGGTAAATGGTGACTCTGCCAAATCAATAGGATACCCTATTTTGAAAAGTTTCACTATCATGTCCATTCTATTTAAGCTTCTAAATGAAAAACAAAAATAAAATTGCCAATGGTTTTACATTATATTTTTAAACAATGCTGTGACTTCCCCTGCATTAGATAAATTATTATATAAAGAATAATCTGTTACATTTCAGACTAATTTGTTCAACAATCCTTTAAAAGGCATCTAAAGTAATGCTCAACATTCCCCAAGCCAGGCTTCAGCAATACGTGAACCGTGAACTTCCAGATGTTCAGGCTGGTTTTAGAAAAGGCAGAGGAACCAGAGATCAAATTGCCAACTTCCGCTGGATCATCGAAAAAGCAAGAGAGTTCCATAAAAACATCTATTTCTGCTTTATTGACTATGCCAAAGCTTTTGACTGTGTGGATCACAATCAACTGTGGAAAATTCTGAAAGAGATGGAAATACCAAACCACTTGACCTGCCTCTTGAGAAACCTATATGCAGGTCAGGAAGCAACAGTTAGAACTGGACATGGAACAACAGACTGGTTCCAAATAGGAAAAGGAGTACATGAAGACTGTATATTGTCACCCTGCTTATTTAACTTAAATGCAGAGTACATCATGAGAAACGCTGGGCTGGAAGAAGCACAAGCTGGAATCAAGATTGCCAGGAGAAATATCAAGAACCTCAGATATGCAGATGACACCACCCTTATGGCAGAAAGTGAAGAGGAACTAAAAAGCCTCTTGATGGAAGTGAAAGTGGAGAGTGAAAAAGTTGGCTTAAAGCTCAACATTCAGAAAACGAAGATCATGGCATCTAGTCCCACCACTTCATGGGAAATAGATGGGTAAACAGTGGAAACAGTGGCAGACTTTATTTTTTTTGGGCTCCAAAATCACTGCAGATGGTGACTGTAGACATGAAATTAAAAGACGTTTACTCCTTGGAAGGAAAGTTATGACCAACCTAGATGGCATATTCAAAAGCAGAGATATTACTTTGCCAACAAAGGTCCATCTAGTCAAGACTATGGTTCTTCCAGTGGTCACGTATGGGTGTGAGAGTTGAACTGTAAAGAAAGCTGAGCGCCGAAGAACTGATGCTTTTGAACTGTGGTGTTGGAGAAGACTCTTGTGAGTCCCTTGGACTGCAAGGAGATCCAACCAGTCCATCCTAAAGGAGATCAGTCCTGGGTGTTTATTGGAAGGACTGATGCTAAAGCTGAAACTCCAGTACTTTGGCCACCTCATGTGAAGAGTTGACTCATTGGAAAATACCCTGATTGTGGAAGGGATTGGGGGCAAGAGGAGGAGTGGACAACAGAGGATGAGATGGCTGGATGGCATCATCGACTTGATGGACATGAGTTTGACTAGACTCAGGGAGTTGGTGATGACAGGGAGGCCTGGCGTGCTGTGATTCATGGGGTCGCAGAGTCGGACACAAGTGAGCGACTGAACTGAACTGAATATGCCAGGAACATAGCTGGACACAAGAGATATAAAAGTGGACAGCACTTAGATTGTCTTTGAGGGTCTCATAGTATAGCAAGAGGCAATCATATAAACAATCCGAGTAATGAACTGAGAAGTACAGTAGAGGTATAGACAAGCTGCCAAGATAAAGGAATGTAAATCAGAGCATATTTCACAGAAGGATGTGAAGCAAGAAGGAGTTCAGGAGAACAAAGAGATAAAGGCAAAGAAAAGCATAGGCAAAATCCTCAGATACAAAAAAGCAATCTCCTGGAAACCTAATTTGTTCAATATAACTTGACCCAGAAGCTTGTGTGAGAATAACAGAATCAGACAACAGGTGGGACTGCAAAGGCCTTTTCCTAAGGAGTCTTTTTTGCCAGGCTAATTTGTTTGGGCTTTATCTTAAACATGGGTATTTAAGTACTTAACACAGATCATGCATGCATGCTCAGTCACTCAGTCATGTCCAGCTCTTTGAAACCCTGTAGACTAGGGCTCATCAGGCTCCTCCTCCAAGGGGTTCCTTCCCACCCCAGGGATTGAACCCGCATCTCTTACGTCTCCTTCACTGGCAGGCAGATTCTTTACCTCTGCACAAATTGGGAAGCCCATTTTCACAGATCAGCTGATAATAATGTGGTACAAAGGTTTGCAGGTACACAAGGCAATACTGAAGGCAAGTGGACCAGTTAGAAGACTTGTACAGTCTAGTTATGGTCAAAATGAAGTCAAAGGGTCAACTTCAGAGGTAACAGAAGTAATATAAAAAGGTCCTGAAGATCTAAGGATTGTGGTTGAGATGGGAGGGAACTGAGAGAAAGTAGAAGTCTGGTAGTGAAGCCCCAGGTTACACTCAAGTAATGGGATAAATAACAATGCTTCCAACTAAGAAGGAAATACAGAAAAGGGAGCAAATTTGCACAAAAAGATAATGAGGAAGTATTGAACTTGTTGAGTTTATCATGCCTATCATGAGCAACTAAATATACAGGTCCTAGAGTATAAGCTCACTGTTGTGGCTCTAATCATCAACTATTTTTTTTTAAAGAAGCTAAGAAGGAACAGAAAGAGGGAGGGAGGAAGGCAAAAAAGAAGGGCTGGGGAGAAAGGGAAGAAAATACTGAAAGAAGAACCATCAAGAATGGCTCTCAAGCTTGTGAGCAGTTGGAACCTATTTACTTTCAGGAAAATTGTTATTCTTTAACCCCCTACCACAGTTTAGCCTACTATCAGCAACAGCTTGCTTTATATTTGGAGACCTACCCTTCCAGCACTGGGTCCTGTTCTTCTGCTAGAACCACAGTAAATGTGGTTTCAGTAATCATGACTCAGTCTCTTGCTCCAGGACTGGCACAGGATCTAGACCTGTCGCATCAAACAAAATCATCTTCTCCCAACAACGGGTTCATGGATGATACAGGTGAAGCCACTGAATGACAATGAACCATAACTGTATTTTCCTTCCAGCAATTTGAGATTGCCACTTTTCCTACTAAGTATGGACTTCCCAGGTAGCACAGTGGTAAAGAACCCATCTGCCAATGCAGAAGACACAAGAGATGCCAGGTTCAAACCCTGGGTTAGGAAGATCCCCAGAGCTGTACATGACTGAGTGTGTGGGCACACGAGCGCGCGCACACACACACACACACACACACATACACACATATACATATATGAGCTAGAAAGGATGTAATTACAAGCCATCTTCTGACTACAGGGGTCCACACTGAGAACAGAATCAACAGAAGGTAAAGGCAAGAGATTAAAAGCGGGTGTGTCTGTGTGTGTGTGTGCGCACGCGCGTGTTCTGATTACATCAGATCAGTCGCTCAGTCGTGTCTGACTCTTTGCGACCCCATGAATCACACATAGTTTGTATCTTGTTTCTAATCTTCTTAAAGCTAACTTATCTTCAGGTCATTATCAGTAAATTCTCTTTTCATTTAAATGAGCTTGAACATGACTTTCTGCTCCTTGTAATCAAAAAGAATTTTAACCAATATAGAGTAAAGTAGTAATCGATGTTTTCTAAAAATATTAAATTAAAATCCAGTTTTAAAAAATCAGTTATTCACAAGTCTATCAACAGTAAATACTCTATTGAAAAAAGAAAATTATGCATTTATTGTTGCATTCAAATTAAAGCTATCCACTAAGTAATTTAAAATCATATTTAACATAATTAATACCAATATAAAATGCCTAATGCAAAAAGGAACATGAAAGAAGAAAAGTATCAAAGATTAGAAGAGGAAGATTGAAACTGAATATTAAACTTAGGGAAGAATATTAAATGAATTTCATCAGAATGAAATTAACACAGATTTCTGGATCAAGACATTCCATTAAAATGAAAACAAAGTTATAAGCTCTAAAAAACAAAGAAAACCTGGGGGGGGAGACATCAATGGAGTACGGATTTCAATTAGATTCTTGAGTCAGAAAGCAGCAGCAGAAGGAACAATGACTGATAAATCAACAGAGGAAGTTGTAACCCACAGTTTGTATAGGAGAGAAGAAAGCCAAGAAAGGAACTAAACAAGGCCACACTATCCTGAGCTCCAGCCAGGTATAACAAGGATGAAGTGTGAAGCTGGAAGAACTCTAATCTCAAAAACAAAGCATCTATTCAGCTTTCCTCTTGCCTTATTCTTAGATATGAACAAGTAACCAAGACATTTGAGAAAAGCCTTCAACATGAAAGGGAAAAAAACATGAGAAAACAGACCCCCAAGAATACACGAATATTTCAGAGAATGAAATGTTTAAAGACTCTAATCTGTATTTTAAGATGGATATAAGGATGTTATTAATATATCTACAGAAGTAAAAAGAGGTTATTATTAAAAAGGAACAGTCAATAAACAAGTAAAGTTCCTGATTGCTAAAATAAAATTTCAACAAGAAAGTAGGGTGTTTAAAAGGGCAACCTCACAGAATGTACAACAAAAAGATATAGAGAGGGAAGATATGTAAGAAGAGACAAGAGACATGAAAATTCAAACTGGGAGGTCTAAAGTGTGATCGATTAGAGTACCAGCAAAAGAGAATAAAGAAGGTCAAAGGGAATCAATTATCAAATAATGGAAGGGTGTTTTGCAGAGCCATCCTCATACTGCAATTCTATTGGCTCTGCCATTTTTTGTGTGTCAGATTAGATAGCAGGTTCTCCTCTTTCTCTATCCAAAAAAGAAAGCAGTAGCAGTTTTAGGTCTCACATCCATATATTGCTCTGCACAGGAGAAAGACCTTATCTTTTGCCAACAGTCCATCATCTTACGTTTCATCCTATGTGGTACAATGCAACTTAATAAAACCAACCCTGACCTAATGGCTAGGGCCAAGATGCCATGCTGTGATTGGCTTTCCCATGGATTAATGCCATCCCTAAACAATCATTAGGATAAAAGGAAAGAGGTATGCTGCTCCTCAATAGAAAACTGTAGAAAGGATACAGGGAAGCCACTTTCAACGTCCAGTGTGCTGCTGTGACATTTCATTACATCAAACATAAAGACACAATCATAAAAGACAACAGAGAAGAAAAACAAGTCAGCTAAAAGAAACAAATATCACACTAGCATGAACCTTCTCATCACAAAATGCTAGAGGACCATGGAACAATGCCTTTAATGATCTGAGGAAAAGTAACCTTCATCCTAAAATATTAAATTTAATGAACATACTAATCAAATATGAGGGTAGAATAAGAACATTTGCAAACTGCAAGGACTTGAAAGTAACTTCTCTAAGGAAATTTCTTATTGATGGATTCCATTGAAATCAGGGAATAAACCAAAAAGGGGACAATATCAGATCTAGTAAGAAGCAGCTCCAGTTGAGAAAGAAAGAATAAGTGATCCTTAAATATATTCTCTATAGAGTTATGGTATTTAGACATATCATACAGGAACTATTGCATTGCTTTATGTGACTTAAAAGAAAAACACCCCAGAATTTGAAAATTACTATATTTTTAGAGAATAATACAAGTTATCTATATGCCAAACTAACCCAGATGAGAATCAAATGATATTTTAATATTAAAGAAATTTTAAAGAATAAAATACTAGCTATATGAAAGCCAGATATTTTGCAAACAGCTTGAGATATATACATATACACACGTGTCATAATCACCTGACAATCCATAAGACGTCAAGGCTTATTCCACTTCTATTAGCTTTCATGACTTCTTCAAAATGTTGATAGTTAGGAATCTTTAATTCTGCAAATTCTTCCAAGTCTTTCCTACTTCTTTTAAGCAATTAGTCAATTAAACTCTTTGTAAAAAACAAACATTTCCTATTCAAATATTAGCTCTAATATCTGGGGGTAAAAAGAGTTAACAAAAACAAAAGTCTGACATACATGTGAAAGTCACAAAACTACAACCTGTTATAAATAAATGTTTAAAATGAAAATGAATCTAAATGCTTTCAATTCTTCATTAATATTCAAAGGATTAAAAAATGCAATTCCATCTTTTTCTTAGAACAAGTGAAGATGAACTTGAAGAATTATAGCTCTTCTCAACTCGTTTTTTCCCATAATTACTCAATTATTCATTAGAATATGTAAGACCTCTATTGGAATCTTTCCACCAGTGTTTCATAAATGGATTTAACTATAAAAGCCTGGTTATACAATCTCTTCCATAAAAGCAGTATATTTCTGATATTTATGTCCTTAAAATATCCTATAGTAAAATTAATATTTTTGCACAGGAAAAGAAGGAACTATTTAGTCCCAGACAACTTGATAACATCTCTTTCAGCTATAGTTATAATTATCATGTATGAACTTCCAAAGCAGAAGTTGTCAAGATTTAACATTAGCATTAATTTATGTCATAACTGACGGTTACTATAAAGATAATGGCAACGCATCCATTTCTCCAAAGACAGAATGTATCAAAAGGGAAATTTCTTCTTAATTACTACTAATCAGCCCATTTTTAATTAAATTGATTAGTAATTTATTATCTTTCCCTTTCTCGGAAGGGTGTTATTATCACAGTTTCTCCAAAGTTATCAGTTATCAGTGGTTTTTAAGCAACCTAATTACCTGTAGTTTAGAGTCCTACCATTTTGTAATGTTGGTTTATGCTGCAAACTTAATATCTAGTTTCTTTGCACCCTGAGGAAGAATTTGAGAAAGAAGAATTTGCACTCAATATTTCACACCTCAAAGTGAACGCTGTCAAAGTCTTAGTTGTCCACATGGAGAGAAGTGAAATTTCTTTTATGCCTTCTCTGTTGTTTGACAGGACTTTCCAGTTGGTTCAGTGGTAAGAAATCCACCTGCCAACGTAGGAGACACAGGAGACGTGGGTTTTATCCCTGAGTTGGGAAGATCCCTTGGAAGAGGAAATGGCAACCCACTCCAGTATTCTTGCCTGGAAAATTGCATAGACAGAGGAGCCTGGTGGGCTACAGTCCATAGGGTCACAAAGAATTAGACATGATGATAGCATGTATATTCCCAAAAGGAAGAAATCAGGTCCCTGTGATTTCCTTTGAAAAGTATTTACCTTTTATGCTACCCATATCCAAACAGCAATTTTTTTTTCTAAATAGTAAATTATAGAACCATTCTTTCCCTATCAGTTTTGTTTTTTAAAGGGTAAATAAAAATAAGAATTTTCTGTGTTGGAGAAGATTCGAGAGTCCCTTGAACTGCAAGGAAATCAAACCAATCAACCCTAAAGGAAATCAGTCTTGAATATTCATTGGAAGGACTAATGCTAAAGCTGAAGCTTCAATATTTTGGCCACCTGATCCAAAGAATGGACTCACTGGAAAAGATTCTGATGCTGGAAAAGATTGAAGGCAGGAGGAGAAGGGGATGACTGAGGATGAGATGGTTGGATAGCATCATCAACTCGATGGACATGAGTTTAAGCAAGCTCTGGGAGTTAGTGATGGACAGGGAAGCCTGGCGTGTTGCAGTCCCTGGGGTCTCAAAGAGTCAGACACCACTGAGCAACTAAACTGAACTGAATTGACATAGAAAATAAGAGATAGTTTCAAAGTGAAACGAATTGAAGAGTTTCATATATTTTTAAAATCAAAATTCTTAATTAATATTAGGCTTTGATCAGCATCAAATCTGAAGTACAGCACTAAAATAGCTATTTGGGACTAGCAAATTTTTTCATGACAGGGGTTCATAACATAACTTCTGAAAAGCTAAACTTCTCTAAAGAATGAGAAAATAAAATGCAATGTCCCTTGGTATAAGAAGGGACAGAAATTTTCTTTCCTTTGTAAAAAAAAAATTAAGACATCAAGGAAATATTTGGTTTAAATTCTCTATTTCACTAGCTACACCTTATATGAATTGCCTGTAGTTGACTGGATAAAATTCATATTTAAGAGTACTGAACTGTATTCAAATAGTTGACTATAATAAGAATAAAAAGATGACTGCTTAATATAAAAGGATATCTATTAATTAACATTTACTAAGTATAGTACCTAGTAGACAGATAAGTCCCATACTTTCTCTCCTCAATTTTCTATCCTGAGAAATTAAGAATGAATGCACAATTGCCACAAACTCTTATATTCAGAAACTTAAGTATTTAATTTATAAACCTCTTTCACAAACTTAAAGTAAGGCTCAGTCTCTCTAGGTCTATTTAAATTTCACCAAAGCAGAAAGGTCTTTCTGGACCACTCACTGCCATCACTCTTCATCACCTTGACTCCGCTTCATCTTTCTACACAGAACTCTTCACCACCACGCATATAATTTATGTGTTTGCTTACTGACCTGTCTCCTACAGAAAAGTAAGCTCCAACAAAACAAGACTTTTTCTGTCTGTTCATTGTCCTATCCCCGGTGCCTAGAACTATACATAACAAGGCATTCAAAAAAATATTTGCTAAAAACATGATTGAAAGTTCATCAACTCCAAAATCCTAAGGAAAACTTGGGTAAATATCATTTGACAATTATCGGTGCCAGACTATACCAAAAATTCTATTTTTAAATAATATTTAATATAAAGGCATAGTAACAGTTTTCTAACTGAAAAGACAAAATAGCTTTTCAAAGAATAGTTGGGCTGCTTGGAGTTATAAAATATTTATTAATAAATAATTCAGTAAATATAATTTACTAAATTACATACTAAACTCAGTAAATGTAATTAGTCGCTCTGCATACCTTAACAAGTTTCAAAAGCTCATAGAGATCTTCAACCTCATCACCTTCACATTTGGTGTACACTGGTCCCGTATCCACGCTCTTTCCCCTTATGGTACGGCGGTAGAGGGGAAGAGCCATCGCTTCTGCATACAAATCAATGGCATGATGACCCACTGTCTGATACATGTAGCTATCCAGTTCATCTGACCCCACTGCAACAAATAAAGGGAAATAATCAAACAGAATGAAAGACAGTGGGTTTAAAAGTCCACCTGAGTTTCACTGCCTAGAGAGCAGTCAACACAACTTGATTCCAAAAATATCAATAGGAACAAAAATATTCAAAACAGATGAATCACATGAACCTTTTTAGTGATACAAATGAACTTAGAAATATACTGGAATAGGCTTTTTGATTTCTTTACTCTATTTTTTAGAAAACAGAACCATGAATATACATAAAGATTATGTGCAAAGATAGTCATCACAGCATTGTTTATAATATCAATAGATTAAAATTATAGTATATTCACATAATACTATGCAGCTATTAATATAATTTTGAAGAAGAGTATTTTCTAAAGTATGTCCTGCAGAATAGAAATCCCATGAAATATTATTAGGCACAGCATGAAAAAATAAAGGATTCCGTGGGTAAATGAATTTATATAAAAAATGAGGATAAACCATATTAAATAGGTGTTTTAACTGCAATTCTTCCTAGGCTAAGCAGCTTTAAGATGCTCTAACAAGGCGAGAGTGTATGAATTATCTCTCAAATTTATCTGTATAACACTTACATTTTTGTAGGGTATTTGTGTTGTAAACACAATATCTAGAAATGCTATGGTACAATAATAATGACAAGGAAGGTGTTAAAAAACATTTTTAAGCTTTTAAAAAGTTACAAAACAATGTTTGACATATATGTGTGTATCTGTGCGTATATGTGTATATATGCATATATGCCGAGCAGATCTAGGCTTTCCATTGAATGTGAAAGAATTTTATCAAAAGGCATGAAAAATTATACTGTAAGGGCCTTCAATAATCAAAATCGCCACAGTATGCTATCAGATTTTGGCTCATACAACAGATTGGTTTCCAAGTATTCATATTATTATTGTAAATCTGTCTAGTCCTGGTTTCAGTAGGAAGGAGAGATATAGCCAAAGTAACTTAAAAGCCTCTTAGATTACCTTCATCTCAAATTTAAACTAGATCTTTAAATGTACTAGCTTTAAAGACAATTAATACAAGCGAATTAATATATTTAAATAACTTTGAGTTTCTCAGCCAGAAACTTCCTGATGTTAGCAAAATAATTACAACATTTTACTGAATTCAAAAACCTAAACGACAATTTTCCTTTAAGGCTCCATTTAGTCCCAACCACAACGTAACTTTTATTAATGGAAGCTAGATAACAATAATAGTATGAGATCAAATAAAACCAAAAGGCTCCACTGTTGTCTGAAGCACCTCAATTAACATGCCACAAAAGTTCCTACTACAAATTTAAAGAGATAGCTTTGTGAATTTTATGACAAGTTCACATTTATCCCCATTATGGGGATAAACTCTTTTCCAGACTACCCATTGAAAACTCAGTGCTATGATTCAGTTTAACCAACTTTATACTGGAGTCATCTCTACCAGTCATTCCTCGTTAAGATTCCTTTTACATGTTTAGGGGGAGAAAAAAAGCCAGTCAATGAATCATTCAATAATCACCAACATCCTGTTGATTTTAAATCAAGATTAGCTAAACTCTCTCCATCCACCAACCCATAGCCATCTATTTGCTTCCATTATAATGAGAGTGCAGCTGATTTCCTCAAGCTTTTAGTTTGTAATATTCCAATTCCATTTACTACTAAATTCTTTCTCACTAACAATATTCTAGGGTTTCCCTAGTGGCTCAGCTGGTAAAGAATCTGCCTGCAATGCAGGAGAACCAGGTTTGATCCTTGGGTTGGGATGATCCTCTGGAGAAGGGAATGGCAACCTCCAGTATTCTTGCCTGGAGAATCCCATGGACAGAGGAGCCTTCCACTAAGAGGCATAATTTAAAGATATACTTTGCCTGTCATCTTACCCACCCTGCTAGTGAACCTTAAGCACAAGGAAGATTATAAAGATGATTCAAAGCAGGATTTTTCAACTTCATAGTGGTTCAAAAGCAATACACATTAAATAAAAATTGTACTTCAAATTTTGAATTGTCATCTTTTCCCAGACTAGTGATACATGGTCCATTCTCTCTGTGATACCGGGCAGCAGCAGTAGATAGCCACAGCTCCCAAGCAACCACATGATCAAGACAGCAAACAACTGATATACTTCAGAACCATTCTGTTTTTCACTTCTACCCACCACAGAATTCAATAAACTACATAAGATATTCAACATTTTATTATAAAAGAAGCTTTGTGTTAGATGATTTTGCCCTACTGTAGGCTAATGTAAGTGTTCTAAGCAGAGTTAAGGTAGGCTAGGCTAAGTTATCATGACCAGTAGGTTGCGTGTATTAAATGAATTTTTTACAGGATATTTTCAACTAATGTATTTCAATGTAAACACACTATAAGTCAAAATCTGTACATCAGTGATTCCGTACAAGGGAACTATAACTATTCATGTAGAAAAGTTGAAGACAAGATAAAAATTCCACGGAGTGAAATTACATCATGTATGTATTATATAAACAATCTTCTTTTTAAATACCAACACCTCTAAAGATAGAAAGCCTAAAAAACTTACTTGCCTGACTGGCCACAAAGGATAAGAAAATTCTTTCCTGAAGTAACAGAATACAACCTGCAAGGAAATTCTGCTTCTTCTTTTATAATACAGAAATTGTAGTATAGTTCCCACTCACCCTTAAAGAATTTTCTCTTCATTATTTAAAGTCCAAAATAGGAGGTCACTTTCTAAACATAGTACTTTGAAAATGCTACTATTTTTTTTAAATTTTACTTTATTTTTAAACTTTACAATATTGTATTCGTTTTGCCAAATATCGAAATGAATCCGCCACAGGTATACCTGTGTTCCCCATCCTGAACCCTCCTCCCTCCCCATACCCTCCCTCTGGGTCGTTCCAGTGGACCAGCCCCAAGCATCCAGTATCGTGCATCGAACCTGGACTGGCGACTTGTTTCATACATGATATTATACATGTTTCAATGCCATTCTCCCAAATCTCCCCACCTCAGAAACCCATACAAAATCCTAAAGTGTATGTTTACACCTGACCCTCCACAGGACCTTCACAGGACCTGTTCTACTTCCTCCTATAAAATACTTCTAATCTTTATATTCCCACTTCACTTCAAGCATTATTTGGCTCTTAATCAGAGAAGGAAAGAAAACTCAGATAACTGCTTGCCTTGCAGGGTTAATTCTAGTTAGTTCATTATTCATCCACCAATCAATAAACCTTGAGTGAATGCCTATCATGGGCACAGAATTGTCCCAAGTGCTGAGGAACAATTAAAGGAATATAGAAGATATGACCTCTCCTCTCAAGAAGTTTACAAACAATCTATTTGGGCATTAAAAAAATAGAAAATAACTCTAAAATGATATAAAAATAAAGATTCAATAGGCTGGCAGCACTGAAGAAGGAACGAAGGAAGGAAGGAAGAAAAATATCTAGTGCAAGATTCAGATTTAACTGGCTTCCCTGGTAGCTCAGAGGGTAAAGAATCTGCTCACAACCCAGGTTCAATCCCTGGATCAGGAAGATCCTCTGGAGAAGTAATGGCTACCCATTCCAGTATTCTTGCCTGGAGAATTCCATGGACAGAGGAGCCTGGTGGGCTACAATCCAAAGGATTGCAAAGAGTCAGACATAACTAAGCAACTAACACTCACTTTTACTCACTCACTCAGATTAAACTAAATTTATTGGGGACCTACTTCACGCCAGGAATTATTAGTGTTTTAGTATATAATACTCATTTAATTAATCCCAAAATAATAGTACAGCAAAAGCATGGAATCTTAAAAGAAGCTGAGTAAAGGGGATGATAAAAAGATCTAGTAGAAAAGCAGTAATAGAGTTAGACAAGTTTAATCTCCCTCTGTTACATTTTAACAGTTAATATCTATGGTTGCATGAGTATAATAAAAGAGTATGAAAAGCAAATCAATGAATATTTTTCTTTTATTTAAAAGTCTGGGAAAAAATATATATAATTAAGTGTGGTGATGGATGTAACGTAAACTTATTGTGGTAATCATTTCACTATATAGTGAAATGATTATATATTATATACATATATATAATCACTGTTATATAAATAAAATGAATACAGTATTATATATCAATTATATCTCAATTAAAAAGAAAAAAAGATTTTGTTGGTTGAACTGTGTCATTCCCAAATTCTTGGGGTAAAGTCCTAACATCTAATACCTCAAAATGTTACCTTGTTTGGTAATAGAGTCATTGAAGATGTAATTAGTTAAAATGAAGTCATTAGAGTGAGCCCTTCACCAGATATGTCTGGTGTCCATATTAAAAGAGGAAACTTGGATACCGACATGGACACAGAGAAAAAAAAAAACAAAAACATCTAAATGGAGAAATTTCATTGGAGGAAAACTGAAAAAAGTAGCTAAAATAAGGTCTGTGGATTATTTGTAGATGTCCTTATTACCATAGATGAATAAAAAGTGGAAATGTATTGTTCAATGGATTTCTCAAGTATCACACATTTAGTTTACATCTAAGATGACTAAACTGAATGCTTTTAATAATGAAAGTTATGTATTATCATTTATTCATATATGTCTTACTTTCCAAGCTCCAAAGAATTGTATGTTATTTACCTGTGCATTGCCAACAACACTTGGAAAATTTTCATAGTGGAACAACAGTGCACTCTGAAGTAAGAGGATTTAAGTGTCAGCTCTACAAGTTTGTACTAGCTATTTTACCTTGGACAAAAAAAACTTGAAGCTTCAGTATCTTTGCCTAGGAGTAACATTCTAGGAGTTCTTAGGAGGATTAAATATTACATAATTGAAAACACTAAGCACAGAATGTAGCATCTAACCAGCGCTAAAGATATGAGTTCCCATTAATTGTTTGCATATTACATACAAGAGAATGCAATTATGAGGCTGGAGTTTCAGTCATTTAGAGAACTTTCCAATATATGCATACACTTACTTTGGTTTTCTGCAGGTCTTAGATTTGCTAAAGCAACAATCTGATGCCCAGCAGCAACGCACTGCATCATATTATAACAGCTGTCCTTCCCACCACTAAAAAAATAAATAGATAAGGAGACAAATAAATATCAGGTTACTGACTGTTATTAAACATAGACTCATTACACATCAAAATAGAACACATTATTTTTTTCAGCTCTTCAGAATATGAGGGACTTATTTTGCATTAGAATGTGTAATTTCCACAGCATATGCAACTGATCAAAGGAATCTGAATATCTAAAGTTGCTACTCACAAGGGCTTATGAAATTATATGCCATCATAACAAAGATTATGCTAAAATGGTAACTCTTTGGTTTTTGATAGCAGTTTTGTTTTAATATATAAAGTGTTTTGCAAAAAAAAAAAATGATTTAATTTTACATTCCAGTTAAACACATTATATACACTTCTCAGATGAAATTTTCTATGAAAAAGTACAAAAAGTACCTGTTCTTTCCCACTTTGAGAATACTAATGATGGTCACCAGCACCAATTAAAGGATCAAATTAAAGATCTGAGATCCAGTCAAATGACAAAGTCTGACATACTTGGTGGGTTCAAATTCTGTAGAGGTTGAAATCAAAATGCTGAATTACACTGATAAAGTTAAACATCAGTACTGTAAGTACTTCAGCTTTCAACCATCACTACATATGATGGCAGGATAAGGCCTGAGTCATAAATCTAATAAACAAATTGACAGGGACTTCTAAATTCTGGTACCAAATCTACCTAAGGCAAATCTACCTAAGGCAAATCATAAGACCAGTGTTAGTTCATCTTTAATAAGGTTGAATTGCAACCATTATACTATTTTGGTAAAATACTCTACTGTTCCTCTCTATGCATGTTTCTTCTTTTTTAAAAATCATTGTCTCCCTTCCTTTGTTTTATTCCTGTTTCCGTTCATTCTAATCTTTGCTTAAAATCTGCAAGTGTACCCCCAGACAATGTCTGAAAGTTAGAAAGTTAAGTCACTCAGTCGTGTCCAACTCTTTGCAACCCCGTGGACTGTAGCCCACCAAGCTCCTCTGTCCATGGGATTTTCCAGGCAAGTATACTGGAGTCAGTTGCCATTTCCTTCTCCAGGGGATCGTCCCAACCCAGGGATTGAACCCAGGTCTCCCACATTACAGGCAGTCGTTTTAAATACAATGTTTAGACTTATTCATAAGCAAAGAAACTAAGAGACTGATTATCCTAGAAGCTGGCCCTTTTGCCTTTTTAGTTCCCAGCATTTGTCAGCCTGTACCACATTTTGAGAGCTTCCCTGATAGCTCAGTTAGTAAAGAATTGGCCTGCAATGCAGGAGACCCTGGTTCAATTCCTAGGTTGGGAAGATTCCCTGCAGAAGGGAACGGCTACCCACTCCAGTATTCTGGCCTAGAGAATTCCATGGACTGTATAATCCATGGGGTTGCAAAGAATCAGACATGACTGAGTGACTTTCACTTTCACCACATTCTGAGGGCTTCCAAGGTAGCGCAGTGTTAAAGAATCCCCTGCTAATGAAGGAGCCTTGGTTTGATCTCTGGGTCAGGAAGATCCACTGGAGAAGGAAATGACAACCCATTCCACTATTCTTGCCTGGGAAATCCCATGGACATAGAGGCCTGGTGGGTTAAGTCCATGGGGTTGCAAGAGTCAGACGTGTCTTAGCAACTAAACGACAACAACCATATTCTGATCAGTAACAATAGTTATTCCTGAACTTCTCAAGGGGAGGGAAATTGCAAAGGGCAAAGTGAAGTTACACATCACACTCTCATCCCTTAGATTCTGATATTCCCATAAGTATATCTTGTATATCCCATAAGTATAACTTCTCCTATTGAACCTCACTGTTCGATTTCTGCAGGATGCAACGATCTAATTCTTTAGAATATTTAGAGTATTAAAGATTAAAGGGTATATATCCAAAATCAGAACTTGGCCTTTTATTTTAAAATATGCTAAGATCTAAAATATGATTTTAAAACAGTATTTCCCAAATTGTGCCCTGTGGGTAGCCATTCACTTCTCCAGGGGATCTTCCCAACCCAAGGATCAAACCCAGGTCTCCCGCATTGCAGGTAGATTCTTTACCAGCTGAGCCACCATGGAAGCCCAAGAATACTGGAGTGGGTAGCCTATCCCTTCTTCAGGGGATCTTCCTGACCCAGGGATCAAATCCAGATCTCCTGCATTGTGGTCAGATTCTTTACCATCTGAGCCACTAGGGAAGCCCAAGAATACCAGAGTGGGTAGATGACCCTTTCTCCAGCAGATGTTTCCAAACTAGGAATCCAATGGGAATCTCCTGCATTGCAGGCATTCTTTACCAGCTGAGCTACATAGGAAGCCCCCTGTGGGACAACAGTGTCCAACAAATGCTCTAAGAACATAAGCTTTTTAAGGTCAAATTAAGTTTGGAAAAGGCTGAGTCCCTTACTCACTTCTTACTACTACTACTAAGTCGCTTCAGTCGTGTCCGACTCTGGGCGACCCCATAGACGGCAGCCCACCAGGCTCCCCCGTCCCTGGGATTCTCCAGGCAAGAATACTGGAGTGGGTTGCCATTTCCTTCTCCAATGCACGAAAGTGAAAAGTGAAAGTAAGTTGCTCAGTCATGTCTGACTCTTAGCGACCCCATGGACTGCGGCCCACCAGGCTCCTGAGTCCATGGGAGTTTCCAGGCAAGAGTGCTGGAGTAGAGTGCCATTGCCTTTTCCATACTCACTTCTTAGAACATTACAAAATACATAACATATGTTAGGGGAGACATCCTATAGAAGATCAGAATTTTAGTTCCCAATTCTGGAATACTAAGCTAAGTTGCTCATTGTGCTTGGGTTTATATGCTTTGTTATAAAATTAGAGAATGGCCTAACTAATCCTCGAGATGCCATTCAACTGTAAAATTAAATGACTCAAACTTTTGTGTATTAGGAAAATAATGTTCTTCACAGTGTAAAGATATGTAAGAATCTTGGTTTCTCTTATTCTCTAGAATGCACACACATATCTCATCTCTTAGTGCACCCACATACACACACTAAACATACTTATTACAAGTAGATTCACAGTATTAAATTCAAATCCAAATACATTCAAGTGTATGTGCATACAACTGTATATATGTATTATGTATGCATTCACATTTATATTGGAGAAAGAAATGGCAACCCACTCCAGTACTCTTGCCTGGAGAATCCCATGGACAGGGGAGCCTGGTAGGTTACAGTCCATGGGGTGGCAAAGAGTCAGACACGACTGAGCGACTTCACTTCACTCACTTCACACTTTATCACTGGAGAAGGAAATGGCAACCCACTCCAGTATTCTTGCCTGGAGAATCCCATGGACAGAGGAGCCTGGTGGGCCATGGTCCATTGGGTCTCAGAGAGTCGGACACGACTGAAGTGACTAACCATGCACGCACTGATATTTGTATGTACATATTATGTTCTGTACTCCAACTTAAAGCATATCTTCCAACACTTATATAGATCTTACATTTTAGCAACAATTTTCCAACATTGCTTCTTTTAAAAAGTAATAAGCTTTTTTATTATAAAAATACACACACTGGTGTAATAAATTATACCAATTTTCTTCTCTCTTTCCCTCCAACATTTCTGAGACTGTAGTTAAGTGTCTTACTTGAATGGTTAAACTTTTGATAAACTGCATGTGGATGTGAATTACTCATTTCCTGGACTGCTTTTTATTCTTACTGATCTGTATCAACTGAATTTCATTCATAATGGTGAAAGCTTAATCATTCAGTTTACAGAAGAAATTCACTGTATAAAAATAATTATTTTGGCACTATAGTCTTAGTATCTTAACAATGGCACTGAAGTAAAAGATGTTATATCCAGAGTTCTTAATTGGTCACACTGTTTTCAGCCAGTATTAATTTCCTAAGGTACTGAACAAAGATTTTCATGAAATCTTCCAGGTTGCATGGTTGCATGCAACTCACTCTACATCGATCCAATTAAAACAAACGTTCAGTTTAAATTTCCTTTTGCATGTTGTTATTTTGTTCCCTTTTATTTCAATTCATAGAACGAGTATGGAGCCATTTAAACTGACCAGCCTTTGGTCGTCATAGACCCCTAAACATGATGGGTTACTATAGATTTCAAACTCTTTTTGGAATGTGGAGTATGTTACCATAAAGTCACTTTTATAAACGCAATGAGTCTCCAAAGCAATAAAACAGGATAATTCCATCTCTATCCTTGACACCAAGGTAAAGCACATCCTTGTCAGAAGCAGTTCTGTCACTACTGGGATGCAGAGGAGGGAAAGGTGGTCTTTTGTGAGAGGGGGCGGGGCTGGTTGCAACCTAGGGAATCAGGCTGGGCTGGAGGACCCGCAGAAAGATAGGATCCTGAGAAAAAAACGAAGAGAAAAGGGTAGGGGACACTAAGTGGCGTCAAGTACAGCCTCTCAAACTCCACAGCCCATTACAGCTTTTGAGAATCCGACCCAGGTCCGGGTCAGACGAACTAAACGCTCTGGCCGTGAGTCCCAGGCATCAGCAGTTTAAAATGTAAATCCAATCTGAACCAAGGTCTGGAGCCCAGACGACCAGGGAGGCGGCGACCGACAGACAGGAAGAGTGCCAGCCCGGGACCTAGGACCCGGCAGGCTGTAGCCCGAAGGCTCCGCCTCTTCCTGCGGCCAGGAGAAGCCGCCGAGCCCGCGACCAGTGGCTCCTGCACGGCACCGCCCGATCGGCGGCGGCGGCGGCGGCAGCTCCCGCCCGGTCAGTCGGAAAGGACTAGAGGCTGACAGGGAAGAGGAAGGCAGCGTGGACGCCGCGTTACCTGATCAGAGCTGCGACCCTCATGCTGGGCGCAGTGCGCGTGCGTGCGGCGAGCGCGGGTGGGAGCCGGGAAGTCGCCGCCGTCGCCCCCGCCCCCGCCGTGACGTGTCCGGGGCCTCAAGCGCCTGTTCGCTCCGCCGCCTGTCAGGCAACCGGCGCTGCCGCCCGTGCGGCGGCCAGAGAGATACCTGGGCGCGAAGCACGCGTCACTTGGCGCCTAGTCCGTGACTCACGGATGTCGCGGCCCCGGAAAGAGCGCTGTTTAGGCGCGGCCTAACCACCTAAGTGAGGGCACTGAAGCTGCCTGGGAAGGTCAAGGCCCGCATCGCAGAGCTGGGCTCGGAGGCACTGGATTTGTTTGGGTAGGAGAATGTTCAAAGTCACTTACGCTACCAATCGAAACACCTGTGGACATATAAAGGGAGAGTACGTTGGTCTTTACTAACTCAGCCACCCATCTAAAAGAACCGAACCCTTCAGTTTTTTAGGTTTGATCTCCTCAGTACCTCAAACTTCCTTTTGGAGCTATTCCCAGGACCGCTAGGCTCCCTGTGGTTTGGTAACTCTGTAATAAAGAAGCTAGGAAGCTGATTAAGGCTTAATTACCAAAGACCAGATGGCACCCCACTCCAGTACTTTTGCCTAGAAAATCCCATGGATGGAGGAGCCTGGTAGGCTGCAGTCCATGGGGTTGCCAAGAGTCGGACACGACTGAGCAACTTCACTTTCACTTTTCAGTTTCATGCTTTGGAGAAGGAAATGGCAACCCACTCCAGTGTTCTTGCCGGGAGAATCCCAGGGACGGGGGAGCCTGGTGGGCTGCCGTCTATGGGGTCGCACAGAGTCGGACACGACTGAAGCGACTTAGCAGCAGCAACAACAACCAAAGACCAACAGCCTTGCAGAAGGAAATTCTAGCTTCTAAACTTTTTCACCAGGTATTCATTGAATGCCTTTCGGGTATCTGGCTCTGCTTCAGGCTCTTGTGTTTCAGGAAGGGGGCCCCTGTCCAGAGCTGAGAATGAGCTCTTGTCTAATGCTGTAAATGAACTGTCTGAGGAGACACAGGTATGGACAAAGCAAGAGACTTTATTGGGAAGGGGTGCCCGAGCGCAGAGTAGAAGGGTAAGGGAGCCCAGGAGGACTGCTCTGCCACCGTGGTTGCAATCTCAGGCCTTATGTTGATGGGGTTAGTTTCCTAGATTTTGGCCAATCACTCTTGACTCAGGATCCTTCCTGGTGGCATGCACATTGTTCAGCCAATATGGATTCCAGCGAAGAGGGTTCTGGGAAGTCGGTAGGACATATGGTGTCTCCTTTTGAACTTTCTGGAATTCTTCCATCTTGTTAGTTCCTTGTTCCTTACCGGGAAGCAACTAAGTTACTGTGGTGCCTGGCCAGCATGGATAGTTTTGGTCAGTTTCCCCTAATACTTGGGATGCATCCATGAATAAAACAAAAATCGCTTAAGTCCCACTTTACTCCTGTGGAGTGTATGTGGAGGTGGGGAGAGCAGGCAATGTGCAGCTAAAAAGTTACATAGTATATTAAAAAAAGGAGTGCTGTGTGAAAAAGAATAGAGCTTGACAGGAATCAGGAAGAAGGTGATAGACAAGTTGCCAACTTGAAGAAAAGTCAACTGTGTAAGTAACTTGTTATACTCTAGGCAGAAGAAGAACTTTGCTGGTGGCACAGGGACTCTGCTGCAATGCAGGAGACTCAGGTTTAATCCTTGGGTGGGGAAGATCCCCTGGAGAAGGCAATGGTAACCACTCCAGTATTCTTGCCTGGAGGATTCCATGGATAGAGAAGCCTGGCTGGCTACAGTCCATGGAGTTGCGAACAGTCACACACGACTGATGGACACACACACACACGCAGAAGAAAAAACTAGAGCCAAGACTTTAGATGCATTATGTGTCTGTGGAAAAACAAGGCTAGCCAGTGTTGCTGAAGCAGCCCAGAAAAGTGGGAAAGGAGTTTCTAGTGATGAAGGAAGAAGTATCATATTATTGATACCAGCCGGTGTTCTTGGCTTGCCTAATCAATAGAAATTGATAAGAGGTCAGACAAGAAATTCAGGCAAACAGAGGACAGTGAAAACAAGTAACAGTTTGCCTTATTCACTCCTGGAGGCAGGGAGTGAGTTGGTTCCTTATATAAGGTGAGGGTAGCAGTGTGTCCAGAAGTCATATTGGAGGGGTGGTTTGGGTGGCTTAGGTGGTTTGCCCACTCCTTTAGGGGGCTTCCTAGGCAGCACTAGTGGTAAAGGACTTGCCTGCCAATGCAGAAGAATAAAGAGAGACAGGTTTGATCCCTAGGTCCAGAAGATACCCTGGAGGAGCAATTGGCAACCCACTCTAGTATTCTTGCCTGGAGAATCCCATGGACAGAGGAGGCAGGTGAGCTACAGTCCATAGCATTGCAGAGTCTCACATCACACAACTGAAGTGATTTAGCATGCATACACCACTCCTTTAGTAGTGTTGGGGCTTCCCATGTGGCACAGTGGTAAAGAATCCACCTGCCACTTCAGGAGACACAAGTGATGTGAGTTTGATCTCTGAGTCAGTAAGATTGCCTGGAGTAGGAAATGGCAAATGACTTGGCCACCAGTGTGCATACATGCACACTGGCGATGTTAAGTGCAGGAGGCATGTGCAGTACCCTCTTTCTTTTCCTCCCAACACCTTGTGTTTGCTCCCAGTTCTTCAGAAGTGGTAGTTAGAATTTTTTTGGTCTTTTTGTATCTTGTATACTTCTCATGCAAGCACTTATTTTTAGTCCTTTAAAGTTTCTTTGTATTTTGTTCCTGGAGAGATGTTTGTTCAGGTGTAAGCACTGCAGCAAAGGGTACCAGGTCCCAGCCTGACTCCTGTTATCAATACTTTTGTTAGTGGAAGCACACTGACTGAAACCACCCACTCTGGCCAGGTACCATAGTAACTATTTGCATGAGTTGTTTTACAGCAGGAGATCCTGATAAGTATCACAGAACTAATAAGCCACCACCAACCGGAAGAGTTCGGGAAAGGTCAAAAGGAGACACCACATGTCCGACCACCCCAGAATCCTTCTTGCTGGCATCCATCTTGGTTGAACAAGGTGTGCACCACCAGGAAGGACTCTGAGTCAGATGATTGACTACAGACAACCCAGAAACTAACCCCGTCACGATAAAACCCGAGACTGCAGAACAATCAGTTCTCCTGGGTTCCCTTACCCTAACTGCTCTCTGCCCGGGCCCCCTTCCCCAATAAAATCTCTTGCTTTGTCAGCACATGTGTCTCCTTGAACAATTCATTTCCGAGTGTTAGACAAGAGCCCAGTTTCGGGCCCTGAAAGGGGTCCCCCTTCCTGCAACACTTTCAAGTTAGGCTCTAGCAAGGGTCCTCCTGCCTGGTTCTGTTCAGAAGCAGAGCAGAGCTTTGTTGTTTAGTCGCTCAGTCATGTCCTACGCTTTGTGACCCCTGGTACTGTAGCCTGCCAGGCTTCTCTGTCCATGGGATTTCCCAGGCAAGAATACTGGAGTGGGTTGCCTTACCCTTCGGTCAAAGAATGGAGAAGTGTGAGTTCTAGAAGAACAAACTCTCCTCAGCAGGCCATGGGCAGGGCTGCTTTATGGGGTTTTTGTCAACAGGAAGGGGCACGATTGTGTTGTTCAGGGTATTGTATTGTTCAGCACTTAAGTGCTGGGGTGTCAGATGTAGCAGTTCTGCACTAGAACTCTAATCCATGTTTTAGGGGCAAAACCTCTACACGGATCCCCTATAGTAAGTGAAACTAAACACAAAAGAAATTGGACCTGGACACCTAGATTTCATCTTATTTTTTCATGGAATCTCGTGTGCTTTGCCAGTGACATAAGCTCTTGTAGGCCACTGAGGACTTTGTCTTTCACACTAAAGAAGTGAGTGGTCTTTGCAGCATTTTGAACAGAGGTATGACTTAAAACATTAAAAGGATGACACTGGGCTATATTGAGAATACAGCTATTAGGATTTTGCAGTAAGCCTGGAGAGAAATGATGGGGCCTGGAATCAGGATGGTACTGACTTGGATGAGAAGTGGGAAGGTTCTGGCTCTGTTTTGAAGGTAGAGGTAACAGAGTCACATGAGCTAAATATGGAATGTGAGAGGAAGAGAACCATGAAGGATGATGCCAATTGTTATGAATTAAATAAATAAGTATATATGGAACTTGTACCTAGTGTATAGTAAGCATTCAATTTTATTATACTGTAATGTTCTCAGCTTCCCAGGTGGCCAGTGGGAAAGAATTCACCTGCCAAGCAGAAGACTGATTCAATCCCTGGGTCAGGATGATCCCCCAGGGAAGAAAATGGCAACTCCAGTATTTTTGCCTGGAAAATCCCATGGACAGAGGAGCCTGGGAGGCTACAGTCAGTCCATGGGGTCACAAAGGGTTGGCCACAACTTAGTGACTAACCCACCACCACCATAATGTTCTCATTAACTCTACTGCTCTTAGTATGGGTGACTAGAGCAGTGGTAGTCTGCATACCAATTTCAGCATCTGAAATGCAGTTTTAAAGTTGTGTGATTGTGGACGCTTATTAAATGAGCCAAATATTTAAGGAGCTAGCAATGTAGTTGGAGAGATATGACAAATGCATAAAACAAATATTCACAATACAAGAGGGCATATTTTAAAGCAACAAATTATGTAATGCATATGGCAAGAGTCCCACGAGTTGAATCCATAGGATAAATTCTAGAAAAAGAAAAAGACTTGGATGATGGGTAGAAATAAGAGGAATAGGTGGACCTTACAAAGATAAAGGAGTTTAGAGCATGTCAATCAAAAATATGCCATTTTGACATATTGATTATTTTAAATTAAGGGCACTTGAGAAATAGCAGATGCAAGAAGAGCAATCTGACCTCCTTTTTATTTCCAAAAGCAGGAGATAAAAGCCCAATGTAAAAAATGCTTTCTCTGACTTGGGAGGGGAAAGACATTCTCATTGCAACAACAATCCATTTGTCAATAAGCAGATTGCCAAAGGGCTTCCCAGGTGGCTCAGTGGTAAAGCATCCACCTGCCAATGCAGGAGACATGGGTTCGATCCCTGGATAGGGAAGATCCCCTGGAGAAGGAAATGGCCACCCACTCCAGTATTCTTCCCTGGAAAATCCAGGGAGCTGGTGGGCTACGGTCCATGGGGTTTCAAAAGAGTAAGACATAGTGACTAAAACAACAACAATTTGCCAAAACTTCAAGAAAAGTTGGCTTAGCCAGAACCCTATATGCATAATGTTCTACATGGATAGTGTAAAGGTAGGAGCAACCCAGTCAATGTCAACAAATTAATAGATTTTATATCAGTATAGTCTAAATTGATACTTTTTATCCTATATTGAAATGACTTGCCCAAGATTTAACATTCAAAGCCATTGTGAACTCACTTCCTACAATCTCAAACTATTATAAATGATTATGGATTAGTTTGCAGAGCCAACAAAATAGGTGAATGGAAAATTGGCTTTAAAAAAATCTCAGTTCCTTGCCAGTTTACTTAGGGGAAACTCTCATAGCCAAACACTGTTGCTGGTAATCAGAAGTTGCAAGCTGTCACTGAATTCTGCTTCCTTGGCAGCACATCTAAATGATGTACTGATTGATAAAGAGTCAGATGCTCAAATCAAAAACTCTGTAGGTAGTTACTCCTCAGAGAGTATGTGCAGATTTACATCTCAAGTCAATGCATCTCTGTGAAGTCACTTCATACAGGGACTCATCAGAAGGTTCCTTGGTGAAGGTTTAGGAAAAAAGTAATTGAGTGATTATTTGGAAGGTAAATTGAAGGGCATCCTACATGAGTATCTGATGCATTTATATTAATAATGATAACTTCTATGGACCGGGTACTCTTCTAAGTGTTTTAGGTATAGAGATATTTAAACATAGCATCAAACATATGATGTAGGATAAATTGTTTTTCCCATTTGCAGATGAGAAAACTGAGCACAAAGAAGTTAAATTACCTGGCTGTTATAGTCAATTTGAGCAGCTTTAACAAAATACTATAGTAGTAGTTGACTTAAATAACAGCTATTTCTTTCAGTTCTGGAGGCTGGGAAGTCTGAGATCAGAGTGCCAACATGGTCAGGTTCTTATGAGAGATCTGTTCCTGGTCTGTAACCTCACATGGTGGAGAGAGACATTTCCATTCACGAGAGTTCAATGTCAGCTCCAAAAGGCCCCACCCCCAAGCACCATAATATAAGGGATTACAGCTTCAACGTATGAATTTTGGGGTGATGCAAACATTCAGTCCATAGCACTGCCTTAAGTTCTAGAGCTAATAAGTGACAAAACCAAGATTCAAACCCAGGGAGTCGAGCTCTAAAGTCTGTGTTCTTAACCACTGTATTATACCTGCCACTGAAGTGGCCAGCTTAAAATTTTGGCTAATGTATTTCCCAAATATGTCTGGAAGGACATTGCCAATCATTCACTTCCTGAATTTCCTTTTTCTGTGCTTCCAAACTGAGCAATCCTTTTTCTGAATGACACAGATTGTATTACATGAATTAATATATTGCATTAGGTCATGGTTAAATATTATATGCCTGAGAGTCATTTTGTCTCTTTTAGATATCTTTTTTCTTTACTCCACAATGTGCTGTGCTGTGCTTAGTCACTTAGTCATGTCTGACTCTACCTCATGGACTGTAGCCCGCCGGGCTCCTCTGTCCATGGGATTCTCCAGGCAAGAATACTGGAATGGGTTGCCATTCCCTTCTCCAGGGTATCTTCCAGACCCAGGGATCAAAACCAGCTCTCCAGCATTGCAGGTGGATTCTTTACCATCTGAGCCGTTCTAAGGTAGAACGGCAAATTCGGAAGCCATAGGAGCCAGACAGGTAACACAAATGAATGAAGTAACCTGGAATAAGACAATTTGGAATGGTGAAGACTGTGGCACTCATCACTTTGTGGTAGCTATCTGGGCAAATGTGAACCCAGTGTTACCAGACCTTCCAATTTTCCAGGAGATGACAGAAATCTTCATTTTAGTTAATTCCTTTCTTCAATGTTGAAAACTAATTTTTAAAATTGTAATTACTATGCACAGCAAATAAAACATATCTCCTTATTTTTAATTTTATAATTTAACTTTAGAGAAAAATATTTATTCTTTTGCTCAATTAGTATTTATTGATGGTCTGTTATATGTTTATGTATAAAAATTTGAAATGTTAACACAGCTACAGAGATATTTTGCACTCATACATGTGCAAAAATGTATGAGAATGTCCACTGAAGAAAAATGGAAATCTCATCAGGACAAGGACTTTTAAATTACTATATTCTTACATATAATATTATTTATTAATTTATTCCGTTCATTAATTTATATTTTTATTTGTTATTCACTTATTGAACAGTCCTTGTATATAGTATGTCCTTATTATATAATTTTTGACATACATATATATGTAATTAACCTAAATTTCATCAACAGAGCTGGTTTAATAAATTATTGTGCCTCCACATGGTGAAATAATGTGTAACAGTTAAAGGAAAATGAAAAATTCTCTAAGATATCTTTTCAAGTGTAAAAAGCCAGTTGCAGAAGATATTTTCATTTGTATCAAAAGAAAATTAAACACATATACATAAATATATAAGTGAATATTAAAAACTCTACAAAGTTATAAATTAAACTGTTAAAATGATACCTCTGATGAGAAAAACGGGAGGTGGGACTTCTACTTTCACTTCATATCAGTCTATTATTTCACTACTTTTGATGAATACATATGCATTAATTGTATGTCTTAAAAGACTAACAGTGTAGCTCCAATAACAAGCAAATGAAATAAAATAACATGTGATATTATTTGTTAACTTTCAGGTTAGCAGAGACTATGAAAAAGCAAAAACTGGTGAGGATAGAGACCAATGCTGGCAGGAATATAGGGAAAGGGAAAATCTCAAGCTCAGTTGCTGAAGAAGTAAGTACAACTTTTCTGGAAGGCAATTTGGGACTACATAATAAATCTTTAATGTGCATAGAGTCTGACTAAGCATTCCCATCACTACGAATTATCTTAAGGGGATAAATGGGTAATACTACAGAGAATGTTCTTTGCAATGTTATTTGTAGTATTGAATAACAGAAAATGTGATAAAATTTTAGGTATTGGTTACATAAAATTACTGTGTAAATATAACCATGAGTTGACATACAAAGAATACACACACATACACACACACACACATAGGCAAAAATATGGTAGGCAATGTAGAATTATGGTTAAGTAACAAAAGTAATTGTGGTTTTGGACTGTGAATTTTAAATCATTAAAACTAGATACATCTTTATTAATCAAAACAGGAACCGTTATAATCAACACATATTTTGCCAATGAGAAATAAGCTTGCTTATTCCTGTAGCATAAAAATCTGTGCCTAGGGATTTGATAAACTCTTGGCAAGCATTTTCTGCCTCCTGCTGGTTGTGGAAGTGTTTTCCCTGCAAAAACTTGAAGAAATGGTAGTGGGTTGACAAGAAGTCAGGTGAATATGGTGGATCAGGCAAAACTTCATAGCCCAATTCGTTTAACTTTTGAAGCATTGGTCATGCTGCATGTGGTCACACATTATCATGGAGAAGAATTAGACACATTTTGTTGACCAATCCTAGCTGCAGGTGTTGCTGTTTTCAGTGCATCTCATCAATTTGCTGAGCATACTTCTCAGATATAATGGTTTCACTGGGATTCAGAAAGCTGTAGTGAAGCAGACCAGCAGCAGACCACCAAACAGTATGATCATGACCTTTTGTTGGTGCAAGTTTGGCTTTGGGAAATGCTTTGGAGCTTTTTCTTGGTCCAACCACTGAGCTGGTTGTCACTGATAGTCATAAAATCCGGTTTTCATCAGATTAAGAAATGGTTCATTGTTCTTGCATAGAATAAGAGAAGATGATGCTTCAGATCGATGATTTTTTTGGTTTTTGGTCAGCACATGAGACACCCACTTATTGAGCTTTTTTGCCTTTCCGATTTGATTCAAATGTTGAATGACCATAGGATGGTCGACCGAAGTTGAGTTCTACAGCAACTTTTCGTGTAGTTATAAGAGGATCAGCTTCAATGATAATGCTCAGTTGGTTGTTGTCAACTTCTGATGGCTGGCCACTACGCTTCTCATCTTCAAGGCTCTCATCTCTTTGTCCAAACTTCTTGAACCACCACTGTACTATACATTCACTAGCAGTTGCAAGTTATCTCTGCTGCGTTATGAACCATTTTGAACTCGAATTAAAAAAAAAAATGCTTGAATTTCCTTTTTTCTAATATCATTTCTATAGTCTAAAATAAATATAAACAGCAAGTAATCATTAGCCAAAAGACTTAAATCTAGAAATGTGAATTAAAATGATTTATAACATAACCACACTTGTTTAAGAATGTATTCTAATATCAAATGGAAAAGTTCAACAATGTAAAACCACAATTACTTTTGTACCAACCTAGTACTTGCAGTCTGGAATCAAACTAACTCCCTCAATATGAATGTCAATACTACCAATTACTAAGCTTTGTAATTTGAGACAAAGTACTGAAAACTTCTTTTCTTTAGTTTTGTTATCTGTAAGATGGGGTTAAAATATGATCTACCACACAGTTGTTTTAAGAATTTATTTAAATAGTTAAATAGTTCATTGCAATAACATAGTCTATTTTTATTTTACATAAAGAAAAATCTGGAAAAATTCATTAACATTTTGATGGTGGTAGTCTTTGGGTGGTAAAACTGAATGGATTATTTTTACTATCTTATATATATATTTCATTTTAATTTTCCAAAATTAACACACATCTTTGTAAATAGAGTAGATATTTGGAAAAATGGATGACTGGGAGACTGGAAGGAAGGAAGGAAGGGAGGCAGGATATCTGACTGCTTCAGGCTAGGTCTCACAGGTAGGCAATACTCTGATGAAATTACAGAAAAGTATAGGACCTAGTCTTTAGTTTCATAGATTCAAAGAGTCTTTATCATTCATGCAGTATAGATCAGATTTTAGGGAACTAATAGAAGCTACACAGCTTCATGGATTTCTTATTAACAAATCAGAATATATGTAAGTCAGTTGATTTATTGCCAATAGGAAAATTCAATTTGGAAATACATCTCTTTCATTGAAACATTGCCTAACAAATTACAACCACATTGAGATACCAATACATACCACTAAAATAGCTAACATAATAAAGACTAAAAATACTAAGTGTTGACAAGGATATGGAGCAACTAAAACTCTAGGGCATTGTTAGTAGAAATGCAAAAATGATATATCCTCTTTGTAAAACAGTTTGGCAGAACCTTATAAAATTGGACATATTTTACCTTATGATCCAGGGATTCTATTCCTTGTATGTACTTAAGGGAAATAAACATATATATCCGTGTAAAATGTGTATTTGAATATTCATAACAGTATTGTTTATAATAGCTAATAACATAAAGCAACCCAAATTTTCATCACCTGATGAGTGAATAAATAATGGTATATTCATACCATAGAATACTGTTCAGCAATATACACAGCAACATGGGTGAATTTTAAAAGCATAATAAAGTGAAAGAAGCCAAGCACAAAAGACTACATTTTGTGCATGGCACCCCACTCCAGTACTTTTGCCTGGAAAATCCCATAGATGGAGGAGCCTGGTAGGCTGCAGTCCATGAGGTCGAGAAGAGTCGGGCACGACTGAGCGACTTCACTTTCACTTTTCACTTTCATGCATTGGCGAAGGAAATGGCAACCCACTCCAGTGTTCTTGCCTGGACAATCCCAGGGACGGGGGGAGCCTGGTAGGCTGCCGTCTATGGGATCGCCCAGAGTCAGACACGACTGAACGACTTAGCAGAAAAGGCAAAGCTACCAGTAATAGAAAGGGTACCAGTATTGCCTGGAGTCAGGCATGAGACAAGCTCATCAAGGACAAAAGGCCTTAAGGAGACTTTTTAGGGTGAAGAAAGTATTCTACACCTTGATAGTAGAAGTGGTTATACAATTACATGCAATCACCAGAATTCAAATGTTAATGTACACTTAATATACAAATTTTAATGTATATTTAAGATTGGTAATATTCACTGTATGCAATTGGTATCTTAATTAACAAAACTGTTATTGGTAAGGATGGAGTCAGTTTTTATTATCTGATAAATGGTATCATCCCATTAAGTCCCTTTCTCAAAATACATGGATAGATTGATAGATCTATGAGCCTGGCAGGCTTCAGTCCACGGGTTGCGAGTCGGATGTGACTGAAATGATTTAGCACGCATGGATATAAGTGCCATAAGATTTAAACTTTGAAGGAGACCGGAATATCTTCATCCATTGGTGGGGCCTCCTTTTCCTCTTATTCTTTTTCCCAAAAAACGGGAGTTCTAGGATTTCTATATCAAAAATGTTTTAGGAATGTCGCTAAGAATAGGACACGACTGAGTGACTTCACTTTCGCTTTTCACTTTCATGCATTGGAGAAGGAAATGGCAACCCACTCCAGTGTTCCTGCCTGGAGAATCCCAGGGACGGGGGAGCCTGGTGGGCCGCCGTCTGTGGGGTCGCACAGAGTCGGACACGACTGAAGCGACTTAGCAGCAGCAGCAGCATATGGTTAAAAAAGGAGGCAAGTGATTATAAGGGGGCTGCTATTGCTGCTGCTAAGTCGCTTCAGTCGTGTCCGACTCTGTGCGACCCCACAGACGGCGGCCCACCAGGCTCCCCCGTCCCTGGGATTCTCCAGGCAGGAACACTGGAGTGGGTTGCCATTTCCTTCTCCAATGCATGAAAGTGAAAAGCGAAAGTGAAGTCACTCAGTTGTATCCGACTCCTAGCGACCCCATGGACTGCAGCCTACCAGGCTCCTCCGCCCATGGGATTTTCCAGGCAAGAGTACTGGAGTGGGTTGCCATTGCCTCTAAAACCATTTTAGTGGCAGTTTTATTTTCAAATACTATATTGATTTCAGTTAGGCACTAGTCATTTATAAATATATGAAAGGAGATTTCCATTACACATTAAAAATATCGGAATATATTTTAAAACTTTGCCTTAAGGGTAAGGTTTACTTCTGCAGATAGCTAATTTCTTCCTTGTGTTCTACTCTAGTAGCTTTAAAGAGAGAGCAATAACATTGCCATATTTTGAATTTAGTTCTAAATTCTGCCAATCCATTATGTTTAGACCCTATTCTTTTTATAATATTCACATATATATTCAATAATTTAAAATTTAATAACAATTCAGTTTTTAGTTTATGTCTCTTTTATGGGATTCTGATTATATCAAGGTTGAAAGTTATTACATCATTTTCCTAATATTACAATGTATGTTTTAAAGTCAAGCAAACCTGGGTTTTAATTCTTGTTCTGAGACATTTATTTATAATTTCAACAATATGTTTTTCCTTCATCTGCAAAATACGGATATTCACTTTTACCTTATGAGGTTAGGATTACATATATATATATATATATATATATATATACACACATATATATACATATATATACACACATATATATATATGCATACATGTGTGTACGTGTGTTAGTCACTCAGTCGTGTCTGACTCTTTGCAACCCCATGGACTATAGTCCACCAGGCTCCTCTGTCCATGGAATTCTCTAGGCAAGAATACTGGAGGGGGTTGCCATTCTCTTCTCCAGGGGATCTTCCTGACCCAGCGATTAAACTGGGTTTCCAGCATTGCAGACAAATTTTTTACCATCTGGGTCACCAGGCAATTTCACACACACACACACACACACACACACACACACACTAGTCACAGTAGCTGTCACATGTAAATCCTAAAGGAAACACTGAGAGATTATGAAGCAAAGATTTATAGCTAAAAAGCCAAAAAGGAGGTAAGGTGGAATCATATAAAAATACTGTATTAGTCTAAAAGAAGGCAGAAAAAAAGAGAAAAGGGGGAAAAATGATACAGAAAACACATATCAAGATGTTAGATTTAAATCCAATAATATCAATAATCACATTAAATGTTGATGTTTAAACATCTAAAATGCAAGTAGATCAATGGAACAAAATAGAAAGCCCAGAGATAAATCCACGCACATATGGACACCTTATCTTTGACAAAGGAGGCAAGAATATACAATGGATTAAAGACAATCTCTTTAACAACTGGTGCTGGGAAAACTGGTCAACCACTTGTAAAAGAATGAAACTAGAGCACTTTCTAACACCATACACAAAAATAAACTCAAAATGGATTAAAGATCTCAACGTAAGACCAGAAACTATAAAACTCCTAGAGGAGAACATAGGCAAAACACTCTCTGACATACATCACAGCAGGATCCTCTATGACCCACCTCATAGAATGCTGGAAATAAAAACAAAAAATAAACAAATGGGACCTAATTAAACTTAAAAGCTTCTGCACAACAAAGGAAACTATAAGCAAGGTGAAAAGACAGCCTTCAGAATGGGAGAAAATAATAGCAAATGAAGCAACCGACAAACAACTAATCTCAAAAATATACAAGCAACTCCTACAACTCAATTCCAGAAAAATAAATGACCCAATCAAAAAATAGGCCAAAGAACTAAATAGACATTTCTCCAAAGAAGACATATAGATGGCTAACAAACACATGAAAAGATGCTCAACATCACTCATTATCAGAGAAATGCAAATCAAAACCACTATGAGGTGCCATTTCATGCCAGTCAGAATGGCTGTGATCCAAAAGTCTACAAGCAATAAATGCTGGAGAGGGTGTGAAGAAAAGGGAACCCTCTTACACTGTTGGTGGGAATGCAAACTAGTACAGCCACTATGGAGAACAGTGTGGAGATTCCTTAAAAAACTGGAAATAGAACTGCCTTATGATCCAGCAATCCCACTGCTGGGCATACACACTGAGGAAACCAGAATTGAAAGAGACACGTGTACCCCAATGTTCATCGAAGCACTGTTTATAATAGCCAGGACATGGAAGCAACCTAGATGTCCATCAGCAGATGAATGGATAAGAAAGCTGTGGTACATATACACAATGGAGTATTACTCAGCCATTAAAAAGAATACATTTGAATCATTTCTAATGAGGTGGATGAAACTGGAGCCTATTATACAGAGTGAAGTAAGCCAGAAAGAAAAACACCAATACAGTACACTAATGCATATATATGGAATTTAGAAAGATGGTAACAATAACCCTGTATACGAGACAGCAAAAGAGACACTGATGTATAGAACAGTCTTTTGGCTCTGTGGGAGAGGGAGAGGGTGGGATGATTTGGGAGAATGGCATTGAAATATGTATAATATCATATATGAAATGAGTCGCCAGTCCAGGTTCAATGCACGATACTGGATGCTTGGGGCTGGTGCACCGGGATGACCCAGAGGGATGGTATGGGGAGGGAGGAGGGAGGAGGGTTCAGGATGGGGAACACATGTATACCTGTGGCGGATTCATTTCAATATTTGGCAAAACCAATACAATATTGTAAAGTTTAAAAATAAAATTAAAAAAAAAAAGAGATAACAACAAGGACCTACTGCATAGCACAGGGAACTATACTTAATATCCTGTAATAACCTATAATGGAAAGGAATCTAAATCACTTCACTGTATACCCAAAACTAACACAACACTGTAAATCAACTATACTTCAATAAACAAATAAATTTAATAAAAAATAAATAAAATGCAAGTAGAAAGATTAGACAAGGAAGCAAGACCCAACTATATCAAGTTCGTAAGAAACTCCAAATGTGAAGCCACAGGTTAAAAGTAAAAGTAAGATGTAAATATTTACTATGCCTCAGTAGTGTTAGTTGTTCAGTCGTGTCCGATTCTTTGTGGCCCCACGAACTGTAGCTCTACTGTCCATGGGATTCTCCAGGCAAGAATACTGGAGTGGGTTGCCATTCCCTTCTCCAGAGGGTCTTCCCAACCCAGGAATCAAACCCAGGTCTCCTGCATTACAGGCAGATTCTTTACATCTGAGCTTCAGGGGCTATGCAAACACTATTCCAAAAAAAGCTAGGGTGGCTGTATACATATCAGACAATGTAGATTTCAGAGTAAGGAATAAAATT
This sequence comes from Bos indicus x Bos taurus, assembly GCF_003369695.1. NCBI lineage: Eukaryota > Metazoa > Chordata > Mammalia > Artiodactyla > Bovidae > Bos > Bos indicus x Bos taurus. The sequence goes on from NC_040085.1 coordinate 24,935,697, forward strand.
AGTCTTTCTCCCTCCTCAGACCTCCAGTCCTCCAGATCCCTTCCTGTGAGGCAACACTTTACCCACTGTTCTGTATCTTTCCAGAATGAGTTTATGAGAGTATAAACATATATCACTTATATTTTTCACTAAGGGGAGCATACTATATTCGCTGTTGTGACTTTGTTTTTCTAAATATTTCTATGGCATTATTTTGTACCTTTATATATAGATATATCTCATTATTTTTAACAACTGCATAGTAAAGAATGAAGTCTTTTTTAAGAGAACCAGAACAAATTCTAGCTAATGTGGCTAGGTGAAGTTACTCTAAAGTAAGACTGGATACAACTAGTTTAAGGATGCTGGACACCTGCATCTACAGCACATTCAAAACTAAGTTCACTGTCTTAACATGTCACACTCCTACGCCATAACACCAACTCACACTTGTACCAATTTGTTGTTAGTTGAGGACATAATCCTCCAACAATTTGGTCTCCATGGTAATTCTTAACTTCTCCTTCTCCCTTACCCTTCCACAAACTGCAATCAAGTCTTATAGATTCTATTCTCAAGATATCTCAATAGGTCAGAAATGGATAGTGAAATTCTTTTTGAAATTCATTGCTACTTATTCAATATATTGTGAAAGTGAAGTTGCTCAGTCGTGTCCGACTCTTTGCGACCCCATGGACTGTAGCCTATCAGGCCCCTCCGTCCATGGGATTTTCCAGGCAAGAGTGCTGGAGTGGATTGCCATTTCCTTCTCCAGGGGATCTTCCCGACCCAGGAATCGAACCTGGGTCTCCCGTATTGTAGGCAGACACTTTACCGTCGGAGCCACCAGGTAAATAAGACTAATGTGGTGGCAGTTTAGTTGCTGAGTTGTGTCCGCCTCTTGAGACCCCATGGACTGTGGCCTGCCAAGATCCTCTGTCCATAGGATTCTCCAGGCAAGAATACTGGAGGGGGTTGCCATTTCCTTCTCCAGGGGATCTTCCCAACCCAGGGATTGAACCTGGGTCTCCCACGTTGCAGGCAGATTCTTTACCAACTAAGCTATGACGGAAGCCCCAATAAGACTAACATCTACATCTAATTTCAGTCTCCAGTGTCAGACATTTTATCTATAAAATTACATCATAGAAGAAACTTAGAGTTACTTAAAGTGACAAATTGATATTTTTAATATTCCCTATTCAAAAAGTTTCTTTTTAGATTCCTTATTTATAATTCTATACATCATTTTTATTTATGAAAATGTTTCTGGAATACATATATAGTGTTGTATAAGTATAATGAGGATTTGTGGATCATCTTTCTTTTGACAAATGCCAAATACTTCAACAAGTCTATTTCATGTATCCTAATAATATACCTTTGAAATAGGAAGAAAATATTTTCTTTTCACTTTATTAAAGAAAAAACAGCAACAAAGATGTATCAGATAATTAGTGCTTGCCCACACAGTGTGATAATGACAGAGTTGGAACTAGAACCCAGGTTTCCTGACTTTCAAGCCATTATAAGTTTCAGAATCATAAAACTGTCACCTCTGCAATTTTTCAAAAGTAATAGCCTATACTTTCACACATTCTGAATTTCTAGAGCTTAATAATAATCCATTAAAAAAGAAAGAAAAAGTCTTCCTTTTAATCTCATTGGAAAAAAACACTTCTCAAGAAATGCAGAGAATATGTATTCAACCACTGATTCTCTTCATCAAGAATTTTGCTGTAAAATGAGCTTGAAAAGTAATGACATCAGGCTCACTGTTACAACTATTTTCACTTCTCTAAATTATTATCCAAACATATAAATGCCTTAGACCCTAAATCAATCATTTGAAACTGATCAACCACAGCTTTGAAAATATTGGAAGCATCATAAACATCATGCCCATCTGTCACTTCTCTTTCATCATGGAACATATATAGCCTGTAATCATTCATAGCAATATCTCATGGCTCTGGTAAAAGCTTATGAATAACCTTCTATGTCCAGCTGTGTATTTCTGAGTAATTAGATAAATTTAAAAATCCAACAAACTAAATTCTGAACGATGACTCAGTGGCAAGAGGAATAGTTAAATAAATGAGTTTGTTTAAGTGGAAAACCTATATTTCTCTGAAGTAGAGCAATTTGCAAGAATAACTGAGAGAAAAACAGTTTATAAAAAGAGAATTTGAACTTGGAAAATTTTAAATGTAACTATAGTGATATGTTAGAATTTGATTGAACAACATTTTAATTATGGTCATTTTCTCTTTGAGCTTTTCATTTCATAAATTTCTATATACATACATTGGCTTTGCTCTTTTTCTAGAACCCAATAGATTAATTTTTTATTGTGTTGAGCAATGTGTATTTTGGATTATGTGTGTACATGATCCTAATATTGTTTTTCATTTCTCATATCTGTATCTGAGCATGTGCACACACACAAAGAAATAAATGATATTTGAGAACTACTCAGCTCTGAGGAAGGAGAACAAATACTTGACATGATTTAATTTATCTACAGTAAAATACATGACAGAAATGATATAAGTAGGAGTTCTGACCAAGCAAAATTTACTATATAAGCATGAATATAATAAAAATAATGAGAGATTTTGATAAATAATAGGCAATGAACACTTTAAATTATTAATCACACAATTGGTATTATAATTTTAGAAATTAAACAAGATGTTCTGTATTTCTTTACTGACATTAATTTGAAATTTTCCACATTTAATTTTTAGTTGTATCTATATACAAGCGTAATTTTAACATAATCATTATTTTGAGAGAATGTGTTCTGATTTGGAAAAATAAAAAATGAATACTTTTTATAGATAAGAAATTATTTGAAAAAGTACAGTAGATATTAATTTAATTTAATATTTTAAAATATTTTTTAAAATGAAGAATTTTTCTCTAAACTCTCCTCCTATTTTTTTAAATAAAAGGTACAGATATAAATTAATAAAGAACAAATAGTTAGCCTATCTGATTTGTTTATAGGATTTTCTTTCTTTTTAATCATCACGGATTCCTTTTTCTCTCTTAGGCAAAAGGAAATTTATACGTCCTTAATTCTACTCTCTTTTAAGATGCATGATAATTGTTATCCAATCAGTTGAAATGTTCTAATGTGATTAGTACAGAATACTAGTATGTGGACAGATGGGAACAATTTGCTTATATCTGTTAGACCAAGTTAAAAACTCAACTTTAGCTTTGTATCTTATGAAAAGACTTTTGCTTCCTAAGACCCTACCAAGACTTCTCAGTCATCAATTGACAATTTCCCATCCATTGGCAAGATCCCATCTGGTAGATGTAAGTAGTTTTTATTATTGTTCACCAAATATTCTATTTTTCTTCCCTATGAAGTCCTTTGGCCAGAGACCACTGATCTCTTTCCAAAGATCATGTGATTTGTTTTGGCCAAATAAATGAACAGAGGAGACAGAAGTCATTTCTGGCAAGAACTTTTAAGACCCACTGCATAGTTCTTTTTCTTCTACCAAGAGACTGGTAATCAGAGTGATCATTGCTCTACTAGTGTAAATCCTGAAACAAAATCCCTACCTGTTTTAGGATGGATACTTAGAATGATTGAGAAATAAACCTTTGTTGTCACAAATCACTGAGACTTTAGAGGTTATTGAAATGTGAAGTCCACTGAATTATCTAAGGGAGGAGATAAACCTGCCAGTTGGTATGGGCAGCAAACTCTAAAGAGGCAAGGGAAAAAATGGTGTCATTGGATCTTTTTAGATACTGGAGTGATGGGACAGGAATCAGTCACTAGATAGGAGCTGTAGTGATAGAGGGATACAGTCATTATCATAATAGTACACCAAGAAAAAGAGATCACGGATCTCTTCTCTATCTGTTTTGCCATCTCCTATCAGTGCCTCTCACTGACTGAATTCCACAGGAAGAAGATAAGGAAGCGTATGGATACAATTAACAGAGAAGAGCCCCTTGGGGCTGAGTTGGCAGAGAAGGCAAAAAAGGATGAAGGGTTGGATTTGGAAGGGCAAACAGAAGAACCTTAATACCTCCTTGTTGCTCTATTTCTGATTCCCATTTGTTTGTTTGCCTGGTGCATAGGAAATACTTAAGGTTATTTAATGGATGAAAGAATAACAGACTTTAAACCAAAGTAATCTGGATACTAAGATTAGCCTGCATTTCTTGATACTAAAAAGTAAAGTAATTGGGGAAGCAATTGTGAAAGAGATCATCAGTTCAGTTCAGTTGTTCAGTTCAGTCGCTCAGTCGTGTCCGACTCTTTGCAACCCCATGAATCACACCACGCCATGTCTCCCCGTCCATCACCAACTCCCAGAGTTCACTTAAACTCACATTCATTGAGTCGGTGATGCCATCCAGCCATCTCGTCCTCTGTCGTCCCCTTCTCCTCCTGCCCCCAATCCCTCCCAGCATCAGGGTCTTTTCCAATGAGTCAACTTTTCGCATGAGGTGGCCAAAGTACTGGAGTTTCAGCCTTAGCATCATTCCTTCCAAAGAAATCCCAGGGCTAATCTCCTTCAGAATGGACTGGTTGGATCTCCTTGCAGTCCAAGGGACTCTCAAGAGTCTTCTCCAACACCACAGTTCAAAAGCATCAATTCTTTTGCGCTCAGCTTTCTTCACAGTCCAACTCTCACATCCATACAAGACCACTGGAAAAACCATAGCCTTGACTAGATGGATCTTTGTAATATCTCTGCTTTTGAATATGTTATCTAGGTTGGTCATATCTTTCCTTCCAAGGAGTAAGCGTCTTTTACTTTCATGGCTGCAATCACCATCTGCAGTGATTTTGGAGCCCCCAAAAATAAAGTCTGACACTGTTTCCCCATCTATTTCCCAAGAAGTGACAGGACCAGATGCCATGATCTTAGTTTTCTGAATGTTGAGCTTTAAGCCAACTTTTTCACTCTCCTCTTTCACTTTCATCAAGAGGCTTTTTAGTTCCTCTTCACTTTCTGCCATAAGGGTGGTATCTGCATATCTGAGGCTACTATTTCTCCTGGCAATCTTGATTCCAGCTTGTGCTTATTCCAGCCCAGCATTTCTCATGATGTACTCTGCATATAAGTTAAATAAGCAAGGTGACAATATACAGCCTTAACATACTCTTTTTCCTGTTTGGAACCAGTCTGTTATTCCATGTCCAGTTCTAACTGTTGCTTCCTGACCTGCATATAGGTTTCTCAAGAGGCAGGTGAGGTGGTCTGGTATTCCCATCTCTTTCAGGATTTTCCACAGTTTATTGTGATCCACACAGTCAAAGGCTTTGGCATAGTCAATAAAGCAGAAATGGATGTTTTTCTGGAACTCTCTTGCTTTTTCAATGATCCAGCAGATGTTGGCAATTTGACCTCTGGTTCCTCTGCCTTTTCTAAAACCAGCTTGAACATCTGGAAGTTCACGGACACATATTGCTGAAGCCTGGCTTGGAGAATTTTGAGCATTACTTTCCTAGCGTGTGAGATGAGTGCAACTGTGCAGTAGTTTGAGCATTCTTTGGCATTGCCTTTCTTTGGGATTGGAATGAAAACTGACCTTTTCCAGTCCTGCAGCCACTGCTGAGTTTTTTCAGATTTGCTGGCATATTGAGTACAGCACTTTCACAGCATCATCTTTCAGGATTTGAAATAGCTCAACTGGAATTCCATCACCTCCACTAGCTTTGTTCGTAGTGATTCTTTTAAGGCCCACTTGACTTCACATTCCAGGATGTCTGGCTCTAGGTGAGTGATCACACCATCGTGATTATCTGGGTCGTGAAGATCTTTTTTGTACAGTTCTTCTGTGTATTCTTGCCACCTCTTCTTAATATCTTCTGCTTCTGTTAGGTCCATACCATTTCTGTCCTTTACCGAACCCGTCTTTGCATGAAATGTTCCTTTGGTATCTCTAATTTTCTTGAAGAGATCTCTACCATTCTGTTGTTTTCCTCTATTTCTTTGAATTGATCGCTGAGGAAGGCTTTCTTGTCTCTCTTTGCTATTCTTTGGAACTCTGCATTCAGATGCTTATATCTTTCCTATTCTTTGCTTTTCACTTCTGTTCTTTTCACAGGTATTTGTAAGGTCTCCCCAGACAGCCATTTTGCTTTTTTGCATTTCTTTTCCATAGGGAAGGTCTTGATCCTTGTCTCCTGTACAATGTCACGAACCTCCGTCCATAGTTCATCAGGCACTCTGTCTATCAGATCTAGTCCCTTAAATCTATTTCTCACTTCCATTGTATAATCATAAGGGATTTGATTTAGGTCATACCTGAATGGTCCAGTGGTTTTCCCTACTTTCTTCAATTTAAGTCTGAAATTGGCAATAAGGAGTTCATGACCCAAGCCATAGTCAGCTACTGGTCTTGTTTTTGCTGACTGTATAGAGCTTCTCCATCTTTGGCTGCAAAGAATATAATCCATCTGATTTCAGTGTTGACCATCTGGTGATGTCCATGTGTAGAGTCTTCTTTTGTGTTGTTGGAAGAGAGTGTTTGCTATGACCAGTGTGTTCACTTGGCAAAATTCTATTAGCCTTTGCCCTGCTTCATTCCGTACTCCGTGGCCAAATTTACCTGTTACTCCCGGTGTTTCTTGACTTCCTACTTTTGATTTCCAGTCCCCTATAATGAAAAGGACATCTTTTCTGGGTGTTAGTTCTAAAAGGTCTTGTAGGTCTTCATAGAACCATTCAACTTCAGCTTCTTCAGTGTTACTGGTTGGGGCATAGGCTTGGATTACTGTGATATTGAATGGTTTGCCTTGGAAACGAACATAGATCATTTTGTCGTTTCTGAGATTGCATCCAAGTACTGCATTTCGGACTCTTTTGTTGACCATGATGGCTACTCCATTTCTTCTAAGGGATTCCTGCCTGCAGTAGTAGATATGATGGTCATCGGAGTTAAATTCACCCATTCTACTCCATTTTAGTTCGCTGATTCCTAGAATGTCAACATTCACTCTTGCCATCTCCTGTTTGACCACTTCCAATTTGCCTTGATTCATGGACCTGACATTCCAGGTTCCTATGCAATATTGCTCTTTACAGCATCGGACCTTGCTTCTATCACCAGTCACATCCACAGCTGGGTATTGTTTTTGCTTTGGCTCCCTCCCTTCATTCTTTCTGGAGTTATTTCTCCACTTGTCTCCAGTAGCATATTGGGCACCTACCGACCCGGGGAGTTCCCCTTTCTGTATCCTATCATTTTGCCTTTTCATACTGTTCATGGGGTTCCCAAGGCAAGAATACTGAAGTGGTTTGCCATTCCTTCTCCAGTGGACCACATTCTTCAGACCTCTCCACCATGACCCTCCCGTCTTGGGTGGCCCCACAGGGCATGGCTAATTTTCATTGAGTTAGACAAGGCTGTGGTCCATGTGATCAGATTGGCTAGTTTTCTGTGATTATGGTTTCAGTGTGTCTGCCCTCTGATGCCCTCTCGCAACACCTGCTATCTTACTTGGGTTTCTCTTACCTTGGACATGGGTTATATCTTCACAGCTGCTCCAGCAAAGCGCAGCCGCTGTTCCTCATATTGGTATGCAAAAATGAGGTGATTCATTTTGAACAAGTTTATTTAGCAGATAATTAAGTGAAGAAGGTGAGTCAGAAAATGTAATTCATGACATGCAGTTATATGCAATTACTCAGATTATTACTGTTATTGATATTGGGTAGAGATCAGCTGGGGCAAGGCATTAGAAGGTCACATGGTTGTGGCATCTGATTACCACAGGAACAATGATGATTAAAGACTGTGGGAGAGACTATCTCTGTGTTGTAAAGCTTATGAAAAAGAAAAAAAAATTAAGCTTAGCATTTGAACTCTCAAACCAAAGCATGAAGAGAATATCAGAAGGTGTATATGGAAGTTTTAAGCAAGATTTTCCCAACGTAGGATACACGTTAAGAATTCACATTTCTTATCTAAGGTAGAGGCACTTATTAGGAAGAAGTGAAAACTATTGTTTGAAATAAGGACATTTGGACAGGCATAGATGAGACTGAGAACTCAGAAACTCAAATTCCTTTGATGCTGCCTTGAGAATAGAGCTGCTTTTTCCCACTGACTGATGAAACCAGTCATTCCCTGTAGAAAAACTTTTTAATAACTTCAGCTGGTGCAGTTGCTTCTCAAAAATGTTTCTATTATCCTCAAGACACTCCTGCCCTAGAACCATAATTTTACCTTATTGCCTCCAGAACCATAATAAGATTAAATCTCAGCATAACTTTGAGAGAAAATTGCAAGGTCTGCTCTGAGAGATCATCTTGCCAATTTATATAAACAAGAATCTGGTGAACATGAATTAGATTGAATACCAAAGAGATTAGGTCAAGGTGAATGAATTATAAGATTTGATTGGCAGTGGTTCTCAAAATGTGGTCATTGGACCAACCAGCATTAGTGTCACCTAAGAACTTGATAGGAATGCGTATTTCCTAGGCTCCCATCCTAGACCCAATGAATCAGAAACTCTTGAGCATGGGATCTGGAAATCTGTTTTAACAAATCATCCAGGTGATTCTGGTACATGTTAAAATTTAAGAATCATTGAAATGTGCTAACTGTATGCTTAATGTGGCCTCTATTAGAATTTGAGATTTTGGTATTTTAGCCAGAAAAAATTGAGAGTAAGTCTAACAGTTTGCTGGTAAATGAAAGTCTGGACTCAGCAATTGCCTGTGGTCAATGAGTTTAAGATTTCAGAACTACACTGACATAATGTAGAAAAGGAAGCTTAATGGCTTAAAGAAATGAGCATATCAGAAAAGATTTAAAATGTTCAATGTGGTCTACACCTTCTCAGTCATGTCCAGCTCTTTGCAACCTCATGGACTATATATAGCCCACTCAGCAAGAATACTGGAGTGGGTTGCCATCTCCTCCTCTATAGGATTGTCCTGACCCAGGGATCAAACTCGTGCCTCCTGCAGCTCCTGAATTGTCAGGCAGCTTCTTTACCATTGAGCCACCTGGGAAGCCCCAACTCTTATCTTCCATGGAGGTCACCTACTTCATTCAAAACATAATAGAATGCAATGGTTAAAGAAAGGGCGGCAACCTTTAAAACCTCTGTGCTGGCATCCCTAAGAGCTGATGATTGACATGAGAGATATTGCCATGAAAATGAACTCCCTGAGTAGTAGGGCCAAGTGGCTGCTCAAACTTGTCAGAAATAAGGCAGGCACATTATTCTAGTATCCTATTTAATAATAATGTCTTATTAGTAGTAATAATTATATTATTAATAATAATATAATTTATTATTAATAACAATATATTATTAAACACAGTTTACATAGTGGTAACCAGAGTGTTTTGACCAGCATGGATGTGTGTCAATGACTAATTGATCACCAGGTCACTGACAATTAAATATGTGGGCAATCTTCTAAGGTGTTTCTTGACTAATATAAAATAAAACCAGTATAAGTTGTCATAGTGAAAATTAGTCTCATACCCAATTCCCAGACTTTAGCCAATTCACACATCTGAAGTTCTTTAATTTGGGAACAAGCCATGTCCATTTGAGGAAGAATGTAGCCTGAAATATAGCCACAAATGGCACCCATGTCTTTTCCAGACGAACTTGTCATTTACCAAATGATTTTTACTGGGATAGGGAAATCCTCAGTCCTAATAGTGAATCTGAGGTAATGCCAGGCTGTAGGAGACAAAACACTATCATGGGCCAGTATGGGCTTATAGAGATCAAGTGATGAATGAAGTCTTGACTTCATTTAATCTGACAGTGGCATCAGTAACACAATGTCTTCCTGTGGTCATTTCCACAGTTTCTGAATATATTTGAAAAATAGATTTTTTTTTAATCAGCTGAAGCATCAACTTAGAAACTACTGGTAAGTTTAGGTTGCTATGCTATAGAATGTAGTGTGTGACTTAAACTAACATTAGATGTTCAATATACAGTGCCATTTTCTTTATAGCCAGAATTCAGAGATTAAGGAACCAAAGAATGGAGGTGGGAGTTACCTCTGTCAGTATTATATATCATATTTCAACTAAGTATTCAGAAGATTTAGAAATCCTAATTTCCAAAGTAGAACAATTTTTGACAGGAAATATAGTCATTGTTCCATTTAATTAAGAGCTGAGACAATCCTTTGACAATTTGGGGGCTTTTCCCACTGAAGAACCAACAGAAAGACCTTACTTTACTGCTAAAGTAATTGTATGTGAAAATTGGGTTAAAATGATACAATAGAGGCAAGAAGAACATGTGTGAAACTCAAGGATTTCACTGGGGAACTTCTTACTCTTCCATGAGAATAGTCTATGGGAAACTGTGGAATCTCAATAAAGTCATCACCACTAAGAATTTTTAAATTGTAAAAATAAAGGTTTAGTTCACCCAACCAGGCAAAGAACCTCAATCAGAAAAGTATTAATATATGAAAAAAGTAATATATATTTAATTTTAGATCTCATGCCCAGCTACCAAAGCAGATATTATAGTGGCTATATTTTATGTTAATTTCTTTTCATTTCCCCCTGTTTGCTGCTATTGAATATAAAAATGTTCTGATGGGAGGTCATTTATAATTTACATTTCAGGAAGGAGCATGAAGGAACTGAAATCACTCCATATTTATAGCACAGCTGATGTCAGTTTTGTATGTGGGGTGAGAGTTTCCCCATGTGATTGAGGGGCAAAAATTAATGCTATAAGGCAAAAATGGTGAAATAAGGCAGTTATGCTCTCTCCCCACTCTTCCCATGTACTGATTATCTACTGTGACGTAAAAAATTACTCCCCAAACCTGGCATCTTAAAACAACAATCTTTTATTAGCTCCTAATTTTTGTGGATCAGAAATCCAGATATGGATTATTTAGATACTCTGACTCAGGTTCTCTCAGAGGGCTGAAGCCTATCCAAAGACTTGTTTGGTAAAGATCTACTTCCAAGGTCATTCACATGGCTATGGGCGGAATTCAATTCCTTAGGGTTGTTGGACTGAGGGCCTCAATTCCTTGCTAGACTGGAGACTTTTTTTTTTTTCCCCATGTGGACTCTCAGTAGGGCAGCTGGCTTCCCATAGAATGAGGAAGTGAGAGGGCAAGGGAAAATGCCTAATATGGAAGCCCATGATGGAAGCCAGGATGGAATCATATCATGGAAGTGACTTTTCAACATTTGTCACATTCTATTCATTAGAAGTGTGTAACAATGTCCAGCCTTGATTCAAGGGGAAGATACACAAAGGAAAGAATACCAGGAGGTGGTGATTGTTGGGAGCCACCTTGAAGGCTGCTTCTCAGACTCTCAATTCATTCTGTCCCCTATTCTGCCCTGATATGGATGTCAGTTGGACAGCATCACTCAGGCTCTTATCCTTTGGCTTTCTATTGGGTTTTGCCAATGGGAAATCCAGGCAGAAGAATAAAAAAGGAAAGAGAAGCAGAAATACAGTAGAAATATTTCTTTTCCTGCCCCCCCCCCTTTTTTTTGCCTTCACGCTGTGTTTCTGGCAGTGGCTAAATTATTCTGCCTCATAATTCGCCTCACCTGAGTGAGTCTGAACTCCAGATATCACTAAGTAGTGATAATGCCATTCCTCCACTTCCCTCTTCAGGCTTAGGAATGGTTTAGGCTTCCCACAATTTCCAATCCCTGAAATACCTCAACATCCATTGCTGATTCTTTAATTCTGCACACACATCTATAAATGTTTATTTCATTAAATTCTTTTGTTTCTCTAATAGAATCTTGAATAGTATATATTTCTTAAAGGAAGACATTATGTATTATTAGTTTTTTAGTCATAGTGCCTAACATGGTAAACATTTAACCATTGTTGGGTGATTAAGGGCATGAGCGAATGGGTAGATAAGTGAGCCTACATGAAAGAAAGAAAAATATATTGTTATATGAAAATTCTTTACTAACACAGAGACATTAAGCTTCTTATGTTTGGTTTGAAACTATAACAGAGAAAAGAATAAAATGATCTCTAATGAAATCTGACTGTGGCTCAGATCATGAACTCCTTATTGCCAAATTTGGACTTAAATTGAAGAAAGTAGGGAAAACCACTAGACCATTCAGGTATGACCTAAATGAAATCCGTTACAGTGGAAGGGAGAAATAGATTTAAGGGCCTAGATCTGATAGACAGAGTGCCTGAAGAACTATGGATGGAAGTTTGTAAAATTGTACAAGAGTCAGGGATCAAGACCATCCCCAAGAAAATGAAATGCAAAAAGGCAAAATGGCTGTCTGAGGAGGCCTTACAAATAGCTGTGAAAAGAAGAGAAGTGAAAAGCAAAGGAGAAAAGGAAAGATATAAGCATCTGAATGCAGAGTTCCAAAGAATAGCAAGGAGAGACAAGAAAGGCTTCCTCAGTGATCAATGCAAAGAAATAGAGGACAACAATAGAATGGGAAAGACTAGAGATCTCTTCAAGAAAATTACAGATACCAAGGGAACATTTCATGCAAAGATGGGCTCGATAAAGGACAGAAATGGTATGGACCTAATAAAAGCAGAAGATATTAAGAAGAGGTGGCAAGAATACACAGAAGAACTGTACAAAAAAGATCTTCACAACCCAGATAATCATTATGGTGTGATCACTCACCTAGAGCCAGACATCCTGGAATGTGAAGTCAAGTGGGCCTTAGAAAGCATCACTACAAACAAAGCTAGTGGAGGTGATAGAATTCCAGTTGAGCTATTTCAAATCCTAAAAGATGATGCTGTGAAAGTGCTGCACTCAGTATGCCAGCAAATTTGGAAAGCTCAGCAGTGGCCACAGGACTGGAAAAGCTCAGTTTTCATTCCAATGTCAAAGAAAGGCAATGCCAAAGAATGCGCAAACTACTGCCCAATTATACTCATCTCACATGTTAGTAAAGTAATGCTCAAAATTCTCCAAGCCAGGCTTCAACAATACGTGAACCATGAACTTTCAGATGTTCTAGCTGGTTTTAGAAAAGGCAGAGGAACCAGAGATCAAATTGTCAACATCTGCTGGATCATTGAAAAAGCAAGAGAGTTCCAAAAAGTCATCTATTTCTGCTTTATTGACTATGCCAAAACCTTTGACTGTGTGGATCACAATAAACTGTGGAAAATTCTGAAAGAGATGGGAATACCAGACCACCTGACCTGCCTGTTGAGAAATCTGTATGCAGGTCAGGAAGCAACAGTTAGAACTGGACATGGAACAACAGACTGGTTCCAAATAAGAAAAGGAGTAAGTCATGGCTGTATATTGTTACCCTGCTTATTTAACTTCTATGCAGAGTACATCATGAGAAACACTGGGCTGGAAGAAGCATCTGCTGGAATCAAGATTGCTGGGAGAAATATCAATAACCTCAGATATGCAGATGACACCACCCTTATGGCAGAAAGTGAAGAAGAACTAAAGAGCCTCTTGATGAAAGTGAAAGAGGAGAGTGAAAAAGTTGGCTTAAAGCTCAACATTTGGAAAACGAAGATCATGGCATCTGGTCCCATCACTTCATGGGAAAATAGATGGGGAAACAGTGGAAACAGTGTCAGACTTTATATTTTTGGACCCCAAAATCACTTCAGATGGTGACCACAGCCATGGAATTAAAAAAAATCACTTCAGATGGTGACCACAGCCATGGAATTAACAGATGCTTACTCCTTGTAAGGAAAGTATGACCAATACAGACAGCATATTAAAAAGCAGAGACATTACTTTGAGAACGAAGGTCTGTCTAGTCAAGGCTCTGGCTTTTCCAGTCATGTATGGATGTGAGAGTTGGAGTATAAAGAAAGCTGAGCACTGAAGAATTGATGCTTTTGAACTGTGATGTTGGAGAAGACTCTTGAGAGTCCCTTGGACTGCAGGAGATCCAACCAGTCCATCCTAAAAGAAATCAGTCCTGAATATTTAGTAGAAGGACTGATGCTGAAGCTGAAACTCCAATACTTTGGCCACCTGATGCGAAGAGCTGACTCATTTGAAAAAACCCTAATGCTGGGAAAGTTTGAAGGCGGAGGAGAAGGGGATGACAGAGGATGAGATGGTTGGATGGCATCACCGACTCAAATGTCATGAGTTTGAGTAAACTCCGGGAGCTGGTGATGGACAAGGAGACCTGGCGTGCTGCAGTCCAAAGTATGGTAAAGATTTCGCACATGACTGAGCAACTGAACTGGCTGAATGACTGAATGAAAACTGGCAATTTTAAAGAAATAATTTTTTTTCTTTTGATAGAGAAGAAAAAAAGAAACTTACTTTAACAAGCCAACAAATTTACAATAGTGTAAACAGATATTTTTCGGGAGATTACCAAGTTTATGAAGGCAAAATGCATACCAATTCTAGATAGGAGTAACCTGAAGTGTGGTTATTTTTATACCATTTCTAAACAATTAAGATTGTTCTAGCCATATGTGTCATGAAAGACGTTTAAATTTTTGTTGCTAATAAAGGACAATTAAGCTGATGTTTGAAAGTATTTAAGAGTTTTAGTCATAAAATACAACATACTGTACTGTGTTCTAAATATTAATATACAATTAGTAAAGAACTCTAACTCATAGAGGAAAGACAATTAAAAGCATTTACTGTTGTATAACTTCATTCTGCAAGATGTAATATTGTGGAAATATGGATTTTTCATAATTTAGTTTGTCAAGGCAAGGTACCATATTCTTTGAGATTTTGGCTTCTATCATTTTGCCACCATAGTAAGAAATAGCCTTAGTGTTCTGGGCTAGAATTTACCTGTCAATACAAGGCAAATTCTGGAGACCATATGTTTTCTTTCTGTAAAGTATGTTATAGCTGCCTTGTAAATAACTTTCAAAAATTGACTTTCTCATTATTTTCCCTACCTGTCCTAGCCTTAGGGGACATATATTTGAACAGGAAATTCATAATCTTTGCTACGAGGCGCACTTGGTTACTTGCAGTGGATAAGTGAATAAGGAAATATTTGCAAGGCTCACGTAGAGACTATGAGGATGAGTAAAATTTAAAGGTAGAACCCAGTCAACTCAAAAGCACCTTAGTGAGAAATTTATTTTTGATGTATTTTTATATAGCCCAACTACCTAGCTAATTTGTTTTTAAAACAAAATCTCTAGGAGTACCTTTTCTTAATTGGCAGTTTTATGGGCATAGTGTTGACAACAGTCCTCATTAATACAACATTCATTGCACTTAAAGAAACCTAAGACGGTGTGCTATAGGGTGTAAAAATATCTCAAACAACTCTGCACCTTCTTCCCAACATTTGCAATGAATAAAATAAAAAAGTTGAGAGATATTAATAAAGTGACAAAAACCAATAATGTTCAAAAAGAAACTAAAACTAAGAGCTTTGACTTCTCAATTATGTCTTCTCTTCCATTTCAAACACAGACATGCACAAACCTACATATATCTTAATATCAGCATATTCAAAGATACACTCACTTTTTCAGACTTGAGCTAACTTACAGATTCCCAAAGAGGTGCAAGGTTTAGGAAATAGTTCAGTTAATAGAAAACCAAGAATTCTTTTAACTAAAAATATTTGTAATCAACCTCCCAAGTCGGTAATAAAATATGTGACTGAATGTGAAACAGGCAAAAGTAAGAAGTGACAAATTCATTTATTTCTTAAAAATCAAAACATTATATTGAAAAATCTGTTACTCACTTACCTGCCAAGTTCTAAGATTAGAAATCTTTGTTTTCACTGCAACAGTTGATGCTACTGCAAACTGCTAAGTCACTTGAAGAACCTCCCCCCTGTTCTATTTCAGATGTTTCTTCTTCAATAACTTTTTAATTAAAAAGCTTTACAGATAACCCTAAATTTAGAGTCATAAGAACAATGCTTTTAGATTTTTCCCCTCTCTCATGTGTGTATATATGTCTATAATTCTCCAGATTTATTAATATTAAAATAAGTGCTGTCCTGCACTGAAATAAAGCTACAAGTACAATATCTGTCTGTTCTTTAATTACTTCATGGATATCTACCAATGTATTAATTAACTTCTAAATTTAATGACTTTGTCGACTGTACAGTTACTTTTTTCAGTATCTGCTCTTAGTATTGTCCATAGTTTTAAAAATCAAATCAATCATTTTCTATAGGTTTCACTTAATTCAATAACTACAGCTATTTAGTTTATCATTTCATTAAGATACAACTTCTTATTTATAATATTATCATGGTATATTTATTTATTTGTTTGTAATACAGAGAAATATAAGGAACCACTAATAGTATCATAGTATCCAATAGTCACGTATAGATTTGAGAGTTGGACTATAAAGAAAGCTGAGTGCCTAAGAATCGATGCTTTTGAACTGTGGTGTTGGAGAAGACTCTTAAGAGTCCCTTGGACTGCAAGGAGATCCAACCAGCACATCCTAGAGGAAGTCAGTCCTGAATATTCATTGGAAGGACTGATGCTGAAGCTGAAACTCCAATACTTTGGCCACCTGCTGCGAAGAACTGACTCATCTGAAAATACCCTGATGCTGGGAAAGATTGAAGGCAGGAGGGAGAAGGGGATAACAGAGGATGAGATGGTTGGATGGCATCACCGACTCAATGGACTTGAGTTTGAGTAAACTCCAAGAGCTGGTGATGGACAGGGAGGCCTGGTGTGTTGCAGTCCATGGGGTCGCAAAGAGTCAGACATGACTGAGCGACTGAACTGAACTGAACTGAATAGTATCATGGGTTAAGAGATGCTAAAAGTCCAGAGTCTACTGAAAACCATTCTTCTATACATGGTATGGTGTGTAAAACTCTCACCATCAGTGTCACTTTATTTCATTAAGTTGAATGGACCAGGACAATTATATAACCTGATACTATTACAAGGAAGTAATCTAGTACCACAACAGTAACAAGATTGGGGTAACTTGAAACCAATCTAAAAAAACAATCTTTGCCATTGGGTTTGGGACCAAACTTAACTTTTCACTGAGTCTTCAAATTCTACAACTTTTCCATCATTTAAGATGAATTCTTTAAAACTCCAGGAAAAAAAATTAAAAAGAATCTTTTCCCACACACACTATTACATAGCTAAGGTTTAGAGAAAGCTCCAAAAGTTGAGGGATGTGTGTAAAAGATCTTAAAGGACAGAGCTGTTTTTATTCACTACCCCCTCCTCTGCTTCAAAGAAAAACAACATAAGTTACCTATAAGGATAAGGGAAACAGATTTCCATCTGTAAGCCTATAAGGGGCCATTGAAAACAAAGATGTGAAAAAAAGTTTTAAAAAACACATTCAGAGAAGACTTTAAAATGAAAGCAAACAATTAATGAGTTTTCTAACAACAGAAATTGAGCCTGTGCTGAAGCCTGCCATCTATCTCCTGTCTCTTCAGTGACAGAAACAGCTCTTTTTTTTTTCTTTCACTATGTAACCCTGTCCTGAACTTTGTGACCTTTACAAGAAAGAAAGGTATTCATGAAATAAAATCAGGATTATCATTGCTGGTGGAAAAATGAGAGACTAGTGGGTTTATTGTTTAGAAACCATTCTAAGTACGAATACTATAGCAAGGAAATTAAAGTTTGTCTGAAAATAACTTTGATACAAAGAACACATTGAAGTTGCAAGTCTATAAACTGCATAATGTTCTAGAGTAACTTCATGGGCAATAATCGTATGATATTTTAAGGAGTTTCCTTATATATGAAGATACTTAATCTGGATAATTTAAAGAAGTAGTTATAACCTCGGGCAAGTTTGTTAATCTTACTCTATGTGTCTCAGTTTTCCCATTTACAGAAATAACAACTCATCTCATGATTTGTTTTTCTGCTGCTAACCTATACAATATATTTAAAATATCTAGAGTTGTGGCTGACACAAAGTAAGCACTCAATAAATATTACTACTATGCCTTTAAAAACAGATTTTTGTTAAAATATAAGTTACAGTGTCACTGGCTAAGACACAGTATTTGGCCCAGATCAGAAATTTAATCTCAGTGCTCTTCTTGGCATAAAATAGAATCCACAAAATTTGCAGATGTTCTTCTATGTGTTTTTTTTTTGTGTGTGTGTGTGTATTGTCACTTAGTCATGTACGACTCTTTGCGACCCCATGGATTGTAGCCCTGTAGGCTCCTCTGTCTATAGAATTCTCAGGGCAAAGATACTGGATTAGGTAGCTGTTCCTTCTCCAAGGAATCTTCCCAACCCAGGAATCGAACCCAGGTCTCCTGCATTGCAGGTGACTTCTTTACCATCTGATTTTAAGTGATACTTATGAGCCTGAAAGCTACAAACCAGTGAGCTATCTTAGAAAAGGTTTGGTTACCAGAAAAAAAATGCTTTTTCTGGTCCTCTGACAAAATTTGTACATGATTTATTCACTAAATTAAGCATCTCACTGTGGACCAGCCAGATCATTCACTTGATGGTACATGATTATCCATCGAACCCTGTTAATTAAAATATACAGTATTAGGTTTTGGTAGCTCAGTCGATAAACAGTCTGCCTGCAGTGCAGGAGACCCGTGTTCAATTCCTGGGTCAGGAAGATCCCCTGGAGAAGGAAATGGCAACCCACTTAAGTATTCTTGCCTGGAGAATCCCATGGACAGAGGAGCCTGGCAGGCTACGGTCTATGGGGTCTAAAGAGTCGGACACAACTAAGCACACGACACACATATTGGGTTTTTTCCCATCAGAGAACATCTCTATTACCTACTGATTAGTCAAATAGAAACAATACCCCAAGATTTAAATGGTTCTTATTTTGGAGATGATACATTTCTTCCTATGGCTATGAATGTATGCAAAGCCCACAACAGCTGGTATATAAGAAATATCAAGAGGCTTTGGTTTATGAACTCTAGGTTAAGAACTCTTGAGACAGAAAAAATTTCAAATATGAAGCAAGATTTTCAGGAGTTTTTGTGACAACACAGAGCTTAGGGTGTCAGTTTGGATTTTTGCCTGAATTGAAAAGAATTAGTTGCATCATATATCTTTAATGTATTTGGGTGGTAGAGTTGGCAAAAACTAATATTGTATTTGATTTGGTGTTGCAAATAGACTTTCATTAAAACTTTCTATTTATATAGGATAGTGTATTAATTGTCTAGGGCTGCTATAAGAAATTTCCACACACTGAGTGGCTTAAACAACAGACATTTATTTTCTCACTATCATGCAAAGATGGGCTCGATAAAGGACAGTAACAGTATGGACCTAATAAAAGCAGAAGATATTAAGAAGAGGTGGCAAGAATACACAGAAGAACTGTACAAAAAAGAGCTTCATAACCAAGATAATCACGATGGTGTGACCACTCACCTAGAGCCAGACATCCTGGAATGTGAAGTCAAGTGGGCCTTAGAAAGCATCACTACAAACAAAGCTAGTGGAGGTGATGGAATTCCAGTTGAGCTATTTCAAATCCTGAAAGATGATGCTGTGAAAGTGCTGCACTCAGTATGCCAGCAAATTTGGAAAACTCAGCAGTGGCCATAGGACTGGAAAAGGTCAGTTTTCATTCCAATTCCAAAGAAAGGTAATGCCAAAGAATTCTCAAACTACTTCACAATTGCACTCGTCTCACACGCTAGTAAAGTAATGCTCAAAATTCTCCAAGCCAGGCTTTAGCAATACATGAACCGTGAACTTCCAGACGTGCAAGCTGGTTTTAGAAAAGGCAGAGGAACCAGAGATCAAATTGCCAACATCCACTGGATCATCGAAAACGCAAGAGAATTCCAGAAAAACATCTATTTCTGCTTTATTGATTATGCCAAAGCCTTTGACTGTGTAGATCACAATAAACTGTGGAAAATTCTGAAAGAGATGGGAATACCAGACCACCTGACCTGCCTCTTGAGAAACCTATATGCAGGACAGGATGCAACAGTTAGGACTGGACATGGAACAACAGACTGGTTCCAAACAGGAAAAGGAGTACGTCAAGGCTGTATATTGTCACCCTGCTTATTTAACTTCTATGCAGCGTACATCATGAGAAACCCTGGACTGGAAGAAACACAAGCTGGAATCAAGATTGTCGGAAGAAATATCAATAACCTCAGATATACAGATGACACCACCCTTATGGCAGAAAGTGAAGAAGAACTAAAAAGCCTCTTGATGAAAGTGAAAGTGGAGAGTGAAAAAGTTGGCTTAAAGCTCAACATTCAGAAAACGAAGATTATGACATCTGGTCCCATCACTTCATGGGAAATAGATTGGGAAACAGTGGAAACAGTGTCAGACTTTATTTTTGGGGGTCCAAAATCACTGCAGATGGTGACTGCAGCCATGAAATTAAAAGACGCTTACTCCTTGGAAGGAAAGTTATGACCAACCTAGATAGCATATTCAAAAGCAGAGACATTACTTTGCCACCAAAGGTTCATCTAGTCAAGGCTATGGTTTTTCCAGTGGTCATTAACGGATGTGAGAGTTGGACTGTGAAGAAGGCTGAGTGCCGAAGAATTGATGCTTTTGAACTGTGGTGTTGGAGAAGACTCTTGAGAGTCCCTTGGACTGCAGGGAGATCCAGCCAGTCCATTCTGAAGGAGATCAGCCCTGGGATTTCTTTGGAAGGAATGATGCTGAAGCTGAAACTCCAGTACTTTGACCACCTCATGTGAAGAGTTGACTCACTGGAAAAGACTCTGATGCTGGGAGGGACTGGGGGCAAGAGGAGAAGAGGACGACAGAGGATGAGATGACTGGATGGCATCACTGACTCGATGGACATGAGTCTGAGTGAACTCCGGGAGTTGGTGATGGACAGGGAGGCCTGGCGTGCTGTGATTCATGGGATCGCAAAGAGTCGGACACGACTGAGCGACTGATCTGATCTGATCTAAAGGCCCTATTTCCTATACAGTCACATTCTTAGGCATAAGGGTTGGGAGAGTAGGGCATCAACATTTGAATTTAATTGGGACACAATTCAGGCCATAACACACAGTACATGAATTTAATTGGTTTTCTTTGCTTCTAAAAGTGTTATTTCAAAATCCAGATTTTCTTAGTTGAATTATCTATCCTTCAGAAACTTTACATTGTATAGAAATTGTACCTCATTTTCTTACATTAACCTGATGTCAATAAAACTAACAATGGTTAATTTGTGACCCAAAGAAAACAACCATAGACAAAAGGCTGTATAAAGATAAAATAGTAATAACTGTAGTTTGTAGAGCTTTTCTTGACCTTAAATGTCATCATGGAACAAGTAATGTAAATAAGTAATATGTAATTTCGAAAAGATTTATAATATTTGTTTAATTGTCATGTTTGCTTTTTATGTAGAAGAATTGGTATACAAGTTATTCTTGGCAGTGGAAGGGCTATACAAATTACATTTTAATTCTTACCATGCTACTGATTTTGCTATGTTAGATACATATCAATAATATATTTACAAATGTGCCAGCGGAGGTTGGAAATCGCAAGGGAGTAAGAATTGATAGGTTTATGTATACAATAGGCTAAAAGATCAAACATTAGAATTTATTTAGAAATAGTATATTTATTGTTAACTTTCACTGTTAAACCTTCCCAAATAAAATATCTTATATTGGTGTGCATGCAGAAATGACAAAAGCTGAATACAAAGAGGTAAAAATTATACAGCTGAACAGTGGACGCAAGTCCAAAGCAAATAAAATCAATATTGGATATTAAAATGGTAAATATTTAGGCAATAACTCTTAGAATATGAAGATTATCAGTAGGTCAACTTCCACATTTGTGAAAAAGCTGTCAAAAAGAGACCAGTCTACTTAGTCCTTTTCCCTTACCAAAAATCTTTTTTGCAAAGAGGAAATCAATATTTTGTGAGTTAGATTTTTTTTTTAATTTTCCAATGTGCAACCAGTTTTAAGTAATAGTAAAACCATTTAAACCCAGAAAATGTGCAAAATATCAACAAAAATTTAACCCTATTGCATAGTGTGGTTAGATGAACAACAGAAGTAATTGCTGTCAGTTTGTATTTTTTTGACCAATAATTCTCTGTATTTCCTGCAAGTAACTTGAGTGATGCAAATGACCTTATTTTTACAGCATGCTTTTATTAAATAGTTTATTATTTTGGCAGACTAATAAAGATTTTGGTATTTGCTTTTATTTGCAATAATATTACCACCACATAAAAAAGGATTTTATGTTCTTTTTGAGGAACAAGGAGGATAAAAGTGGTGATGGATAGCGCAACTGAGGCATCAGCAATGAGCTGGAAATGAGACACATAAATATGAAAGCAGAGCTAAGAAAATAGAACTGCACCCTTGGCCTTTCTTAAAAGAACATGCACACTTCAAGGTTCATTCACACTGTTAAAAAAACTCCTTTTGTTTCTGATGAATCAGGGCCCACACTTAAAGTCTGAAATACCATTCTTTCTCATAACTGACTGACTCCTTCTATTTAATTAGATTCATTCTAAGGAAATATTTCCAAGCTTTCTGAGGATGTTTTGATTTGAGGGGGAAAAAAATCAATTGAAAATTTGGTGGCTGGAGGCAGTGGAAGGGGAATCAAAACAGATTGACTATTTTTACCTTTATTTAGCACAGTGCACAGAAATGAAAGCTTTCCACACTGTAGCATCTAAGAGTCAATAGAGCAATGGCATAGTATTTAAGGATGTAGGTGGCTAGGCAATTGAATGTGTCATTAAGGGCAAATAATATTCAGTATATATATATATATATATATACACATATACGTATTCAGTATATATACACACACATATATATATAAACACACTGGGCACACTGCATTGGATGGAGTCTTTGGGAATTACAGCATTATATCTTGCCAGTGATGGTATGTGTTTATTCAAAAATTATAATTGTTTTCATGCTGCATGTTTTCTGATTCAATGTCAGTATGTAAATTTTACATATCAAATATTATATATTTATTGTCACCAGAGTATGTTTAGCATTAATTTTATCTTTTCCCATTAATAACTTGTTTCCTTGTAGCAGCATTTAATTGTTACCATGAATGAAGGTAGGCAGACTGTGATAAAGAGAGGAGGGAAGGTAAATCTTTTATTCAGGGCTAGAACCTGAATTGGCAGCTCTTAGCTCAGTAATATTCAAACGTGGAACTATTTTTTCTTTGCACATGAAAGTGTAGCCAATAGATGAAAGTAGGAAGAAGTAATATGTTGTGAGCTGAGAAATCCACTGCTTCATTATCGACATAATTCTTTAGATCTTACAGAGGGAGAGAGCTCTACCATTTGGACTCTTGTCGCAAAGGCTTACAATAGACACGATTCTGACAAGAGGTTGGTGGTAGCTGAACAGACTTAACAATTAATGGTATGCCAAGGCTGAGTTCAGAGAATTGCTTTACCCAATGCCAATCATTCATTCCTGGCAGTAGCACTTCACATCTTTCCTGGGATGCCGTCCAACCACAGTGGCATCTAAAATATATCGAGCAGTGTTACAGTTGGAGGTGAAATTGAAATTTGCGCCAAACAGAAGTGACAAATTCACATGGCTGAGTGTTGCCTAGCAATCAGGTCCAAGGGGGATGTGGCAATGCTGCCTTTACCCATGGGGGTGTGTAAGAGGGAAAAGAAACAGTTATATTAGAGCTTAGGTGGGTTCACAAGTAGAGCCAGGTGTATGAGTGACTTCATTTTACTTTCAGAGTGTAAGGAGGTAGGAATTGAAGTGGCATAGGGAAAGGAGGGCAGCAGCTGAAGTTGGTAGGATAAGCAGCTTTCATGTTGGAGGTTCTCAGCAATTAACCTGGGGGAGGGGGAGAGCAGCAGGATGCCAAGTTGCCAGACTTCCTGCAGAAATTCATGGCAATTGGCCATCCTGCTGCCTTTTGACTGCAGGCCTCTGATGCACCTCTGTTCAGCTGACACTTGGCAGCTGGGTGGCCCCAGGGTAAAGTGAGCAAATGGTGGCTTTCTCTTCCCAGAAATCCACCTGGGAGCAAAGCTCAGCTGGGCAGCCAGACTCAAGAGATGAGTGGAAGGAATGAAACAGTCAGGCTGAAAATCTTATCTCCTGCCCTCATCTACTGTTTCTTTGGGGGATTTCCCATTCCACCCATTTTTTTATTAGTCTTCTCTTTATCTTGAGGAATGCTACTCAAACTCCCCCTACTCTATCCTCTAAAGGATGAAGTGACTGTCAGAATCAGTGATCAATATACAAAACAGCAAAAGGGTATTTCAGAATAACAACTCTGGGGAAAGAAACCCAATGCCTGCCCTGTACAATTTTCTCAGGTAACCACCTAAGAAATCTTAAGTAAATTATTTTGTGTTGGGTTTTCTACCTCTCCTTGTTTGGAAGAAGCATGAACCTGGAAATGTGTGGCGCAGATTTAACTGTTTAGTGGAGGAACCCATGGGGGTATTACAGCCATCACACCACAGGTTGTTTTCCTTTTTGCCTACTTTTTTGATATTTTTTTTCTTTTGAAATGGTAGGACCTCATTAACCTAATGAGTATAGTCTTCACAGCCGTATATGAGAGAAGAGCCCAACCTTGACTGAGATGGTGTTCACTATCATTCCCCAGTGTGGTGCTCATTAATCCATAGACTTACTCTTAATGACTCTCTGCCTGTGCAAATGCCTATTCCTAGTGTTGCAAAACTTCAGTGCTATGTCTGGGATGTTTGGCTAAATTTGTATGTAATCTCTTGTTTTCTCAAGGCAGCTAGAACTTCCTAAGGGTAGGAACCTAAGTAGAATCAGATAAGATAAAAAGGTGAAAATGTAAATGCTATATAATAGTGAGATATTTTTGTTATTCTTATGTGTAGTATGCAGTTCATTTTGCAAAAGATGTTTAATAAATTCTGGTAGATCAATGGTCAAACTAAATCATGGATCAACTGATAATGACTGATGAATGTATAAAACTACATATATGTTTAAGAGAGTCTATAGATCATAAAACTGGCTAATAATAATAGCAGCAACTAAATTTATGGACTGATGATTCTGTTATCCTAAATTCTTTAATTAACTCATTTAATTCTCACAGCAACAATATGAGGTGGATATTATGATTCTCATTTGAAATGAGTTGTTTGTACAAAAAGGTTAATCAGTTTTCCCAAATTGTTAAGTAAATGAGAAGAATTTGTTTCTAACTGGACTTCAGAAATAACCTCCATTAATGGCATTAATGAGTATTAATGGGGCTTCTCTGGTGGCTCAGACGGTAGAGCGTCTGCTCGCCATGCGGGAGACCAGGGTTTGATCCCTGGGTCGGGAAGATCCCCTGGAGAAGAAAATGGCAACCCACTCCAGTACTCTTGCCTAGAAAATTCCATGGATGGAGGAGCCTGGTGGGCTACAGTCCATGGGGTCACAAAGAGTCAGACACGACTGAATGACAAAAAGGAAAAGGAATGGCATTAATTACCCATATATATTAATTTATATATATATAATATTTAATTTATATTAAAATTCAGATCTATTCTATTTAATTTATGTAAGAATGAAAAGCTAAAGCAGAATGCAGTCAGTACACACTTAATGGTCAGCAGAATTTGCTGTTGTTTAGTTGCTCAGTCATGTCTGACTCTTTGCAACCTCATGGACTGCAGCACACCAGACTTCCCTGTTCTTCACCATCTCCTGGAGCTTGCTCAAACTCTTGTCCATTGAATCAATGATGCCACTGAATCATTTCATCCTCTGTCACCCCCTTTTCCTCCTGCCTTCAATCTTCCCCAGCATCAGAGTCTTTTCCAATGAGTCAGTTCTTCACATCAGGTGGCCAAAGTACTGGAGCTTCAGCTTCAGCATTAGTCCTTAAAATGAATATTCAGGACTGATTCCTTTAGGATTGACTGCAGTTCCAAGGGACTATCAAGAGTCTTCTCTAACATCACAGTTCAAAAGCATCAATTCTTCACCACCCAGCCTTTTTTTACTGGCAGAATAGTAGTGCAGTGAAAGTTACTCAGTCATGTCTGACTCTTGCGACCCCGTGGACTATAGTCCACAAGGTTCCTCTGTCCATGGGATTCTTCAGGCAAGAATACTGGAGTGGGTTGCCATTTCCTTCTCCAGAATAGGACACTTCAAAAATTACCATATCCAATCCCTGAAACCTTTGACTATGTTACCTTACATGGCAAAAAGGAATTAAGGTTGCAGATGGGATTATGGTTGCTTATCAGATTACCTTAATCTAGGGAATGGTTATCCTTGATTAACCAGTGGGTCCAATGTAATCTAATTACAAGAAAATACAGAGATACTGAAGAGAGAGGCAGAAGAGTGTCAGAGGAATCACTGTGAGAAAGACTTGACTGCCATTACTAGTTTTGAAGATGAAAGGGGACAATCATCCAAGGAATGCATACAGAGTCTAGGAGCTAAGACAGGCAAAGGTCTCTGGGCCCTGCCCATACCTTGATTTTAACACAGTGAGACCCTTTTTAGACCTCTAACCTCCAAAGCTGAAACATAATGAAATCATATTGTTTGAAGTAATTAGGTTTGCATTAATTTATTGTAGCAAAATAGGAAATTAATACAGTTTTAAAATTCCAAGATTACAGAATAAATTTTGATTTCTTGCAAATCTAGTGCTGGAAGAGATTATTGATATAAGTTCCAGGAGTCAAAAATTGGAAGGCTTGGCCTGATTTAGATTCATTATTAATCTTATTTTCATTTGAACAAGTACAAGGAAAATCTCTCTACCTAATCTATAAATTCTGAGCACTTTCCTTTCTCTAAAACAAGCAATATCTATTTTTATTCCATTTTAAGCATATTATTTTATTTTATTCCAGTTTAAGCATATTATTATTGTTAAACTTATAGACAAAGGCACCCAAAATTACTTAGAAAAGAGAAACATCAAATTCCATGGTCCATGATTTAAGCTATTCTGCCCCGTTACTTCACATTCCTTGCTCTTTTTGTCTTTCCTCCTCTTTTCCATCTTCCTTTAGCAGTCCTTTGTTTTAACTCTCAAAACAATGATTTCCTCACGCTTGATACTTCTCTGGCTAAAGATCCATAAGAATACATCCCTTTTTAAAAAGTCTCAGTAACCTAATATTTCTATTTCTCTTCTCTTCCCCTTTAGTAATAGTAGTAATAATAATAATAAATGAAAATTTTAAGCACTTCCTATGTGCTAATATTGTGAAAAATGCTTTACATACATTATATCATTTAATCCTCATAAAAAATAAGAAGTAATTACTCTATTTTTGTTTTCAGATAAGAAAAGTGAGGCTTAAAGGTTAGAGACTTGCCATAAGTCAGTTAGCTCAAAAGTAGAAGAGCAGGGATTCAAATCCAGAGAAGTGTCCACTTCAGGTGAGTGATTTTAACCTCACTTTCTGCTACCTACTTATTTAGTTTCTCCCTGGGAGCAGCTACCATACTATCTCCTATGCAAAAAGTACCTGAATGCACAGTGCTTAGGATAAAAAATTATAAAGTGTTAAGTGCGCTGTCCTGAGGGGAGCTCTAGCTGGTTAAGAAATGAACAGAGTAAAAGTGAGGGAAATGAGCAACCCAGGCAAATATGGATGCAAAAGCCAAGGGTATCCACATTAGAAAGTAGACCCTGGGAATATCAAGGCAGAGCCTTTGGATTATTTAGTTTCATATTTTGAGAACTTCGCACCAAGTCTGTATACAGTGAGTGTTCTACCAGTGATTTTAAAGCTGATATTGCTGGACCATTAGGGATGTGATGATAATATTGGAGAATCATGTGTTTTATAGTCAGTATTCTAATATATCAAAGAAAATTATCCCTCTACAATGATAAGACTACACAGACTATTTAAAAAGATGAGTTTCTTGGCTGTTGGCTAGGATTATATCAGTTCAGTAAGGTTATATCCTTGTTACTTCATCATGACCAGAATCTTTGCTTAAAAGATGTGTACGTGTAAGAAAATAGGAAACCAAATATTACTTAAACTGTTTGTTAAACAATATATATCAAAACACAAGGATTGTGCAGTATAATGAATTAAAAAGCTTTACAATGGTGAAATAGGCCAGAACTGTAATGTGTACTCAAAAATTAATTCAAAGTTGAGTTTAGTTCAGTTCAGTCACTCAGTAGGGTCCAACTATATGCAACCTCATGGACTGCAGCAGGGCAGGCTTCCCTGTCGATCTGAACTCCTGCAGCTTACTCAAACTCATGTTCAAAGAGTCGGTGATGTCATCCAACGATCTCATTCTGTGTCGTCCTCTTCTCCTCCTGCCCTCAATCTTCCCCAGCATCAGGGTCTTTTCAAATGAGTCAGTTCTTTGCAGCAGGTGCCAGATTATTGGAGTTTCAGCTTCAACATCAGTCCTTCCAAAGAATATTCAGGACTGATGTCCTTTAGGATGGACTGGTTGGATCTCTTTGTAGTCCAAGGGAATCTCAAGAGTATTCTCTAATACCACAATTCAAAAGCATCAATTCTTCAATGCTCAGCTTTCCTTATAGTCCAACTCTCACATCCATACATGACTACTGGAAAAACCATCACTTTGACTAGATGGATCTTTGTTGGCAAAATAATGGCTCAGCTTTTTAATATGCTGTCTAGGTTGATCGTAACTTTTCTTCCAAGGAGCAAGCGGCTTTTAATTTCATGGCTGCAGTTACCATCTGCAGTGACTTTGGATCCCAGCCCTCCCCCCACCCCACCCCCACCCCCCCCCACTCCACCCCCACCCCCCCCCACTCCACCCCCCACCCCCCCCACCGCCCCAAATAAAGTCTGTCACTGTTTCCATCTTTTCCCCATCTATTTGCCATGAAGTGATGGGACCGGATGCCATGATCTTAGTTTTCTGAATGTTGAGTTTTAAGCCAGCTTTTTCACTCTCCTCTTTCACTTTCATCAAGAGGCTCTTTAGTTCTTCTTCACTTTCTGCCTAAGAGTGGTGTCATCTGCATAACTGAGGTTATTGACATTTCTCCCAGCAATCTTGATTCCAGCCTGTGCTTCATTTAGCTCAGCATTTTGCATGATTTACTCTGCATATAAGTTAAATAAGCAGGGTGACAATATACAGCCTTGACATACTCTTTTCCTGATTTGGAACTGGTCTGTTGTTCCGTGTTCTTGTTTCTTGACCTACATACACATTTCTTAGGAGGCAGGTCAGGAGGTCTGGTATTGCCATCTCTTTAAGAATTTTCAGAGTTTGTTGTATTCCACACAGTCAAAGGCTTTGGCATAGTCAATAAAGGAAGTGTAGATGTTTTTCTAGAACTCTCTTGCTTTTTCAATGATCCAGTGGGCATTGGTAGTTTGACCTCTGGTTCTTCTGCCTTTTCTAAGTCAAACTTGAACATCTGGAAGTTTATGCTTTTACGTACTGTTGAAGCCTGGCTTGAAGATTTTTGAGGATTACTTAACTAGCATGTGAGATGAATGCAGTTGTGCAGTTGTTTGAACAGTCTTTGGCATTGCCTTTCTTTGAGATTGGAATGAAACTGATCTTTTCCAGTCCTGTGGCCACTGCTGAGTTTTTCAAATTTGCTGGCATATTGAGTGCAGCACTTTCATAGCATCATCTTTTAGGATTTGAAATAGCTCAACTGGAGTTCTATCACCTCCACTAGCTTTGTTCATAGTGATGCTTCCTAAGGCCCACTTGAGTTTGCATTCCAGGATGTCTGACTCTAGGTGAGTGATCACATCATCATGGTCATCTAGGTCATGAAGATCTTTTTTCTATAGTTCTGTGTATTGTTACCACCTCTTCTTAATATCTTCTGCTTCTGTTAGGTTCATACCATTTCTGTCCTTTATTGTGCCCATCTTTGCATGAAATGTTCCCTTGGTATCTCTACTTTTATTGAAGAGATTTCTCTCTAGTCTTTCCCCTTTCTATTGTTTTTCTCTATTTCTTTGCATGGATCACTAAAGAAGGCTTCCTTTTCTCTCCTTGTTATTCTTTGGAACTCTGCATTCAAACGAGTATATCTTTCCTTTTCTCCTTTGCCTTTTGGGTCTTTTCTTTTGTCAGCTATTTGTAATGCCTCCTAGGATAACTATTTTGCCCTTTTGCATCTCTTTGTCTTGGTGATGGTCTTAATCACTGCCTCTTGTACCATGTCAGGAGCCTCCATCCATAGTTTCAGGCACTCTATCTATCAGATCTAATCCCTTGAAGCTATTTCTCACTTCCACTGTATAATCGTAAGGGATTTGATTTAGGTCATACCTGAATGGTCTAGTGGTTTTCCCCACTTTATTCAGTTTAAGTCTGAATTTGGCAATAAAGAGTTCATGGTCTGTGCCACAGTCAGCTCCTGGTCTTTTTTTCCTGACTGTGTAGGGCTTCTCCATCTTTGGCTGCAAAGAATATAATCAATCTGATTTCGGTGTTGACCATTTGGTGATGTCCATGTGTAGAGTCTTCTCTTGTGTTGTTGGAAGAGGATGTTTGCTATGACAAGTGTGTTGTCTTGGCAAAACTCTGTTAGTCTTTGACCTGCTTTGTTTTTTCTCCAAGGCCAAATTTGCCTGTTACTCCAGGTATCACTTTACTTCCTACTTTGCAGTCCAGTCCCCTGTAATGAAAAGGACATCTTTTTTGGGTGTTAGTTCTAGAAGATCTTGTAGGTCTTCATAAAACCATTCAGCTTCAGCTTCTTTAGCATTACTGGTCGGTGCATGGGCTTGGATAAAAGTTGAGTGAATAGGTTAAAACTTTATGTTTCCAAATATGCCCAGTTATAATCTAATAATTCCATGAACAGAGTAATGAATTACTTCTTCTGGTCATCATACTTTAGTGCTAATTGACTTATCAGCTCAACTTCTGTGCCAGGTGACATATAGCTGAGATATGGATACAGAAGGAAGACAAATTTTCTGGAAAGGCTTACACAGTTTTATCTAGTTGGAAGTATTAAGGGGCTAGTTTCTTTGGGGCTGGGGGTGGGTGTAGGTATAGAAGAGAGTAACATAAAAGAGAATAAAAAGTATGAAAACAAGAGGTAAGATAATACAACTAGGGATAAATGTTTATTTTACCATTTTTCTACTCTTGGTACTTAAACCAAAATGGAAACAATAAATAATTTCTAGGTCTCTACTTGAAAGGACTACACCATTCAAAATATAATGCTGTCCTCAAGAGGAAATGAGATTTGAACACAGGTCTGGTACTAGGATGAGGAGAGTTAAGGCACATCATCTAAGCATATGAATATGTATATAGTAGCATAAAATAAATAATAATTTCATTTAATAATACAGTAGGTACCACATGGTAGTACTGAAAGAATTAACCAGGAAATGATGCAAAACTGGGAAGAGGGAGCCATCATTAAGGCCTGGATTCAAGAGGTACAGAACCAATATACAGGGGTCTGGAGGGAGCATCTGTCTGATTTGCCCTGTATTCCTAGGTATGTACCACATTGGATTCAGTTCAGTTCAGTTCAGTCACTCAGTCGTGTCCAACTCTTTGTGACCCCATGGACTGCAGCACGCCAGGCCTCCCTGTCCATAACCAACTCCCGGGGTTTATCAAAACTTATGTCCATTGAGTCAGTGATGCCATCCAACCATCTCATCCTCTGTTGTCCCCTGCTCCACCGGCCCTCAATCTTTCCCAGCATCAGGGTCTTTTCAAATGAGTCAGCTCTTCGCATCAGGTGGCCAAAGTACTGGAGTTTCAGCTGCCACATCAGTCCTTCCAATGAACACCAAGGACTGATCTCCTTTAGGATGGACTGGTTGGATCTCCTTGCAGTCCAAGGGATTCTCCAACACCACAGTTCAAAAGCATCAATTCTTCTGCATTCAGCTTTCTTTATAGTCCAACTCTCACATCCATACATGACTATTGGAAAAACCATAGCCTTGACTAGATGGGACTTTGTTGGCAAAGTAATGTCTCTCCTTTTTAATATGCTGTCTAGTTTGGTCATAACTTTCCTTCCAAGGAGTAAGCGTCTTTTAATTTCATGGCTGCAGTCACCATCTGCAGTGATTTTGGAGCCCCCAAAAATACAGTCAGCCACTGTTTCCACTGTTTCCCCATCTACTTGCCACGAAGTGATGGGACCAGATGCCATGGTCTTAGTTTTATGAATGTTCAACGTTGGATTACTCTTACTAAAAGAGATTTTTCATTCTCTCTTCTCATAGTAAATAGAAGAGGGCAACTGAAACTCAAGGGACCCCTTTTTTCTTCTCATGACAGCCCTAAGATTCTCAACCTAGCTGGCAAATTCTATAGTACTAATCAGAGGGCTGGCCCCATAGATCCACAGAATAAATACTCTCTAATTACACAGTGAAGCATAAAAAAAAAACATTTAATTTGGAGATCTTAGCAAGTGGCGACTCTGATACTTCCTAGCAGTATGAATTTGGGTCAGTTGTGTATTGGTTTTGTTTTCCTTATCTGTATAATGGGATTACTAAGTTCAACAAAGGATTAACTGAACTATAAGCATAACTGAGGTAACATGTAAATGTGTCTGATAATTATTAAAAACTCAAATGTTGGCTATAAATTTGAAAGGTGACCATATTGCTATATACAGCTGGAGGCTGACAGCTTTCATTGAGGGAAGTTGTGTGGTATTTAGAAATTGGGTCTTACTGCTCAAGGCAGTTAGATCTGGAAGATCACTGAAATTCTGTTTCTGAGAAGCAACCATCTAGTCACATTCTTTCTAGGTCCTAAAGCACTGATACAAAATATAATACAAAAAGATTAACAGAAAACTTAACTACATTCTTTGCTCATTGTGCATATGCTTATATCTTGGCTGTGTATCAGTTGGTGTCAGTGGGTGATGATATTATTAGGCTGGCAAAATTAAAAACAAAAACAAAAAGTATCAAGCATTTTATTTAGTCAAATGTATTTGACTTAACAGGAAAACACGTCTTATTCAGGGATTCTTTCTACTATACTGATATCAAATTGTCTTTTCTTAATACAATGGTGATAAAAGATAGTAATTATTCAAATTACCTTTCATAGGAAAATGAAAAGTTTTCACTCTATATCAGTTTCCCAGTTTTTTCTATTGTTAATTAATTTTTAAATTAATTAAATTTGAAAGTCTAGAAGTTCCTGACTGTAGCACCGACCAATTAATGGTTTTTATTTTTATTTTTAGCATTGACATTATCACGAACAGTGCTAAGAGGAAACTTTCTGAAAAAAGTATCTGATTGTTCATTGAAAAATGCCAAGTTTTAAAATCCTTACTTGCCTTTCTCAGTATCAAAACCTAACCCCCACCCCCTCAACCTCCCACCCTTAGTTCTGAGGAGGAAAAGATGTGAGAGGAAAGAATAAGCAAGAGTCAGACATTTCTGGGCTCCTGTGGGATCTTACTGACTCAAATATTTAAAAGTGTGGAAGTGGCACAGAGGAAGCTCACTTATTGCTAAGAGGAAAGGTTGCAATTGGGCTTGCACCATCCTCTGCAAGCCTGCTCAGAAGGCTTCTCTGCCCTGACCTAGCTCCAGGCAAGTGGCTGTCAGGCCTGTTTGGGGTAAGCAATACAAAGAAGATAAAACACCAACAGCAGTTTGAATATCAAAACTGCTACTTGAGTTGCCACACTCCCAGCAGAATAATGGCACTCACATTTTAGAGGATTTTCATGGGATGAAATTTTAACAGATATAGTAGAAAAACTGAAGAAAATAACTCTATAAAAGTTTAAAGTCCATGCACAGTGGTAGATTTTAAATCCATTGTAAAGTCTTGGTTTTGACTACCTCTGATTAACTTTCAAAGACATTTCTATTGTAAATTAATAAACAAACTTTTATAAGGACTGGAGATAGTTTCTGACTTAAGAACTTAATCATGAAGTTGTTAATCTTTAAATGATTTGCAAATATAAAAAGCTACTATTTTCTAAAATTTACCAGCAATATTTGTCAAATTCTTATCATTATCTTTTCATTGAATTTGACTTGAAAAGTAATTTTTATTTGCAAATGTCAATTCTGAGTGTTATGGTGAGTTGTATCAGACCTGTTATTCAGACATATTCACATTAAGTTAAGAGAAACAAAGAGAACCTAGAAACTCTGAAATCTCACAAGATTAATCTGTTATCAGAACCAAGAACATATATGTAAAAGTTTGGTTTGCTCAAACTATTTCAAGCCCCACTCATAATCCTAGACACTTATTTAATCTGAACATATACTTATGTCACGCGAGTGCATGTTCCTAGGTTCTTTGTCTCGTCAAAACAAAGATTTGGAGCAACGGACATTAAAGCCCTCGGTGCCTCACAGCTCTCGGGTCTTGGACAAACTGTGTTACAGCTCTTAGGTAAATCAGTATTACAGCTCCATTTTATTTAGAAGATAGCAGGAGAATCCAAGACTCGAAGAGAAGAGAGTGGAGGAGTCCGTGGGGAGGGAGAAAGAGAGAAAAAGAGAGAGAGAGAGCGCGCATGCACGCAGGAGAGAGAGTCCGTGAGAAAGCGCTTTGGCTCCTCCTTTTATGTTTTTTCCTCCACCTGGACCTGCCCTATGCAAATTGGGCTTAGCCAGGAGTGCTGTTTGTTCTGCCTGAAGTCTTCACTCTGGTCCTCTGACCTTCCTTTGACCTTCCTTGTCTTTTAGCCACCGCCATTTTGGACTCCTTTTCCCTATTCTACCTACTTAACACTTACAAGAGAATTTGCTAAAAAACCTCGTGTCAATAAGTGATGGGAATAGTTGCAATAATACAAATAGACTCGACAATAGCAATGATAACATATATTCCCTAGAGAACATGGTGGCATTTATGTTCTTTGATTAAGATTTGACATTTTACCTCCCAGGAGAGCATCCCACTCTTTGACCTCTTCTTCTGGGTTAAGGATTATTAATTGCTCATGCTCTGATTCTGTTTATTTGTTAGAAAAAACAGAAAGGAGTTCCACCTCTTTCCCATTTTTATGCATCCTTTGTGACTGGCTAAGCTATATTAGGTTATATATAAAATATATATATATGTATTTATGTATATTAGGATAAGTATATATGCCAAGAGAACACACCAGTCATAACAAACACCCTCTTCCAACAACACAAGAGAAGACGACACATGGACATCACCAGATGGTCAACACCAAAATCAGATTGATTGTATTCTTTGCAGCCAAAGATGGAGAAGTTCTATACAGTCAGTAAAACAAGACCAGGAGCTGACTGTGGCACAGACCATGAACTCCTTATTGCCAAATTCAGACATAAATTGAAGAAAGTAGGGAAAACCACTAGACCATTCAGGTATGACGAAAATCAAATCCCTAAAGATTATACAGTGGAAGTGAGAAATAGATTCAAGGGATTGGATCTGATAGAGTGCCTGAAGAACCATGGACGGAGGTTTGTGACACTGTACAGGAGTCAGGGATCAAGACCATCCCGAAGGAAAAGAAATGCAAAAAGGGAAATGGTTGTCTGAGGAGGCCTTACAAATAGCTGTTAAAAGAAAAGCAAAAGACAAAGGAGAGAAGAAACTATATACCCATTTGAATGCAGAGTTCCAAAGAATAGCAAGGAGAGATAAGAAAGCCTTCCTCAATGATAGGTGGAAAGAAATAGAGGAAAATGATAGAATGGGAATATGAAGGGAACATTTCATGCCAAGATGGGCACGATAAAGGACAGAAACGGTATGGACCATTCTGTTGGTATGGACCAACAGAAGCAGAAGATATTCGGAAGAGGTGGCAAGGATACACAGAAGAGTTATACCAAAAAGATCTTCATGACCCAGATAACCACGATGGTGTGGTCACTCACCTAGAGCCAGACATCCTGGAATGTGAAGTCAAGTGGGCATTAGGAAGCATCACTACGAACAAAGCTAGTGGAAGTGATGACATTCCAGCTGAGCTATTTCAAATCTTAAAAGATGATGCTGTGAAAGTGCTGCACTCAATATACAAGCAAATTTGGAAAACTCAGCAGTGGCCACAGGATTTGAAAAGGTCAGTTTTCATTTCAATACCAAAGAAAGGCAATGCCAAAGAATGCTCAAACTACTGCACAATTGCACTCATGTCACATGCTAGTAAAGTATTGCTCAAAATTCTCCAAGCCAGGCTTCAACAGTATATGAACCGTGAACTTCCAGATGTTCAAGCTGAGTTTAGAAAAGGCAGGGGAACCAGAGATAAAATTGCCAACATCCATTGGATCATCAAAAAAGCAAGAGAGTTCAAGAAAAACATCTAATTCTGCTTTATTGACTATGCCAAAGAAAGCCCTTGACTGTGTGGACCACAACAAACTGTGGAAAATTCTGAAAGAGATGGGAATGCCAGACCACCTGACCTGCCTCCTGAGAAACCTGTATGCAGGTCAGGAAGCAACAATTAGAACTGAACATAGAACAACAGACTGGTTCCAAATAGGGAAAGGAGTAGGTCAAGCTATATATTGTCACCCTGCTTATTTAACTTATATGCAGAGTAAATCATGCAAAATGCCCTGCTGAAGGAAGCACAAGCTGGAATCAAGACTGCCTGGAGAAATATCAATAACCTCAGATATGCAGATGGCCCCACCCATATGGTAGAAAGCAAAGAAGAACTAAAGAGCCGCTTGATGAAAGTGAAAGAGAAGAGTGAAAAGTTGGCTTAAAACTCAACATTCAGAAACCTAAGATCATGGCATCTGGTCCCATCACTTCATGGGAAATAGATGGGGAAACAGTGAGAGAGTTTGTTTTCTTTGGCTCCAAAATCACTGCAGACGATGACTGCAGCCATGAAATTAAAAGATGCTTACTCCTTGGAAGAAAAGTTACGACCAAACTAGACAGCATATTAAAAAGCAGAGACATTACTTTGCCAACAAAGGTCCGTCTAGTGAAAGCTATGGTTTTCCATGTAGTCATGTATGGATGTGAGAGTTGGACTACAAAGAAAGCTGAGAGCCGAAGAACTGATGCCTTTGAACTGTGATATTGGGTAAGACTCTTGAGAGTCCCTTGCAATGCAAGGAGATCCAACCAGTCCATCCTATAGGAAATCAGTCCTGAATATTCATCTAAAGGACTGATGCTGAAGCTGAAACTCCAATACTGTGGCCACCTGCTGCAAGCAGTTGACTCATTTGAAAAGACTCTGATGCCTGGAAAGATTGAAGGTGGGAGGAGAAGGGGACAACAGAGGATGAAATGGTTGGATGGCATCACTGACTCAATGGACATGAGTTTGAGTAAACTATGAGAGTTGGTGATGAATAGGGAGACCTGGCATGCTGCAGTCCATGGGGTCGAAAAGAATTGGACGCGACTGAGCCACTGAACTGAACTGAACCAATATTAAAGTGGTTACAATGTGTAACAGAACACCATTCATGCATGCACCTGTATTCCTCAGGTTTATTTTGACAGTGGGTATGTGTGTGTGTATGTGTGTGTGTTTGAAGGGAAGATAATAAATACAGCCATGTATATTTTGACACAATATTGAATGTCATAAAGCAAAATTTAATATTTTTCTTCTTTAAAGCCAGAAAAAAAGACCATTCATCAATGAATCTATTAAAATTAAATTGACTAGAGGAATATGTTCATTTTCTTTAACTTTTATTTTGTATCTTGATGTTTAAAATTATTCTTAAATTTTTCCCTGATCCTCATTTTATGTCTGTAAGTTTTTGATTGACTAAATTTAGTTTTTTTTTTTGTTGTTGAAATATAACTCTGCAATTTTTAAAGATAGCCTTACCAGTCAGAGTGGATCTTCAGGTGTATGTGTGTGGAAACTGGGAAAACGTGGCACATACATCTTTAATATCTCTCCTGCCTTTAGATTTATGGCAAAATCCTTTAAACATAGTATTAGGTTTTTATAATATCATTGGGAAATTGAAAAATTAAAATTTAAAATAATTTTGTCAAAACTAGATCATTATAGTCTAAAGAATATATTTGGATTCATGCTACATCAAAACACAGGACAGGCATGGCTATTCAGGTGTTGTTCCTGATCAAGTCATGCAGGTAACATTTTTGTTTCTAGACTTTCAGACAAGAAGTTTCAGAGAATGAATATATAGTTTACCTTAAGTTA
The DNA here is from genome assembly GCF_003369695.1 of Bos indicus x Bos taurus. Taxonomy (NCBI): domain Eukaryota; kingdom Metazoa; phylum Chordata; class Mammalia; order Artiodactyla; family Bovidae; genus Bos; species Bos indicus x Bos taurus. The sequence continues at coordinate 24,973,726 of NC_040085.1, forward strand.
ATTTCCTTGAAATCAATATATGTTATTGATATTAAAGGGATATATAGACTGTATTAATGTACTGGATTTGAATGGACCATTCTAAGAATGAGTAATATATTTGTATATAAGGACGTGTGTGTATACACACACCCATTTTTAATATCTAATAAAAAAGAATTCATGGTCTATATTCAAACCTGAGTACACATATTCATATTTTATGATCAAGCACAGTTCTGACATCACTGACACTTTGCATTGGAATAGGACAAACTGGTGTCACCAAACAGGAAAATTAATTCATTCAATCCTTAGTACACTCATGGAAGCCATACAATTCATTATAAGCATATTGCCAGTAGAAAGACAAACAACATGTTTATTCTGTTAGATCTAAATCATAGCAGGGAGCTGGGCTGGTGGAAATATAGTGCATCCAGCCTTAAGCATTCTGAGTTGTATTCATGAATGACTTACAATATGCCTGGGTTCCACTCCAGTTCCTTATAATTTACACTGGGTTATTATACATTGTGCTTCTTCCCAAATCAGCTGTATCCATAAGAGACTCATGCATTATGGAGCCAGGGGAACACTCAGGACCAGCCGAAGAATGCTCTGTCCACTGGGGAAATGGCAAAATAAAACCACTCCCTATATAAATGCACAAAGAATGCTAGTCCCTAAACATCAGATATTTCTGAAACCCCACCTAAGAAAAGTCTAATGTCTGGTCTCAAGAAGTGTGTGACTGGCAGTTTGGAGTAGATAATTTTAGCTGTCATCAAGTTGGGGAGCCTAGCTGGTTAAATCTTTTTGCAAGTCTATTGCTTTTCCAAACATTCCTCAGAGTATCTAACACACAAACATACTTTATTGAGCAACAACAAAGGTTGTTTTCCACCCACCCTACTACCTTATTCAGACTAATACAAGAATTAAGACAATGAAAGGGGAAAAGACCAAAGAAAGGGAAAAAGTAAAACCCTAGGTGTTTAAAGTTCTTTTCTCAGACAAGATTATTTTTTTTAAGTTTTTAATTTGTAGCATGCCTTCATGGATACCCTACTTTTAAATTTCAGTACAGCATTAGTAGTACTTTCTACTTTAAAAATAGATAGCCGATGGGAATTTGCTGTATGACTCAGGGAACTCAAACTGGGGTTCTGTAACAACCTAGAGGAGTAGGATGGGGAGAGAGATGGGAGGGAGGGGATATATGTATACCTATGGATAATTCTTATTTGTGTCTGTCAGAAACCAAAGAATTTTGTTGCTTGACCTGAGGCCAAACTATGGTGGAGGTAATGACTAAATCAATGCCTTACAATTATACAGTGGAAGTGACAAATAGATTCAAGGGATTAGATCTGATAGACAGAGTGCCTGAAGAACTATGATGGAGGTTCGTGACATTGTACAGGGGTAGGAATCAAGACCATCCCCAAGAAAAAGAAATGCAAAAGGGCAAAATGGTTGAATGACAAGGCCTTACAAATAGCTGAGAACAGAAGAGAAGTGACAAAGCAAAGGAGAAAAGGAAAGATACCCATTTGATGAGAGTTCCAAAGATAACAAGAGAGAAAGAAAACTTCCTTCACCTGATCAATGCAAGAAATAGAGGAAAAATATTGGGAAAGACTAGAGATCTCGTAAGAATATTAGAGATACCAAGGGAAATTTCATGCAAAGATGAGCACAAATAAAGGACAGAAAAGTATGGACTAACAGAAACAGAAGATTGTTCAGAAGAGGTGGCAAGAATACACAGAAGAACTATCAAAAAAGATCTTCATGACCAGATGACCATGATGGTATGATCACTCACCTAGAGCCAGACATCCTGGAATGTGAAGTCAAGTGTAGGTGATAGAATTCCAGTTGAGCTATTTCAAATCCTAAAGATGATCCTATGAAAATGCTGCACTCAATATGCCAGCAAATCTGGAAAACTCAGCAGTGTCCACAGGACTGGAAAAGGTCAGTTTCATTCTAGTTCCAAAGAAAGGCAATGCCAAAGACTGTTCAAACTATGCACAATTGCACTCATCTCACATGCTAGCAAGCAATGCTAAAAATTCTCCAAGCCAGACTTCAACAGTATGTGAACTGTGAACTTTCAGATGTTCAAGCTGGATTTAGGAAAGGCAGAGGAACCAGAGATCAAATTGCCAACATCCGTTAGATCATCAAAAAAGCAAGAGCTCCAGAAAACACATCTACTTTTGCTTTATTGACTATGCCAAAGCTTTGACTGTGTGGACCACAACAAACTGTGGAAAATTCTGAAAGAGATGGGAATGCCAGCCACTGACCTGCCTCCTGAGAAATCTGTATGCAGGTCAAGAAGCAACAGAACTGAACATAGAACAACGACTGGTTCCAAATAGGGAAAAGAGTACATCAAGGCTACATATTTTCTCCCCTGCTATTTAACTTATATGCAGTGTACATCATAAGAAATCCTGGGCTGGAGGAAGCACAAGCTGGAATCAAGATTGCTGGGAGAAATATCAATAACCTCAGATATGCAGATGACACCACCCTTATGGCAGAAAGTGAAGAAGAACTAAAGAGCCTCTTGATGAAAGTGAAAGAGGAGAGTGAAAAGTTGGCTTAAAACAAAACATTCAGAAAATAAGATCATGGCATCTAGTCTCATCACTTCATGGCAAAAGATGGAGGGGAAACAATGGAACAGTGGCAGACTTTTTATTGGGGGGGGACTCCAAAATCACTGCAGATGGTTACTGCAGCCATGAAATTAAAAGATGCTTGCTCCTTGGAAGAAAAGCTATGGCCAACCTAGACAGCATATTAAAAAGCAGAGATATTATTTTACCAACAAAGGTCGATCTAGTCAAGCTATAATTTTTCCGGTAGTCATATATGAATGTGAAAGTTGGACTATAAAGAAAGATAAGCACCGAAGAATTGATGCTTTTGAACTGTGGTGTTGGAGAGGACTCTTGAGATTCCCTTCGACTGCAAGGAGATCCAACCAGTCCATCCTAAAGGGAAATCAGTCCTGAATATTCATTGGAAGGACTGATGCTGAAGCTGAAACTCCAATACTTTAGCCACCTGCTGCGAAGAACTGACTCATTTGAAAAGACCGTGATGCTGGGAAAGATTGAAGGTGAGAGGAGAAGGGGATGACAGAAGATGAGATGGTTGGATGGCATTACCGACTCGATGGACATGAGTCTGAGTAGACTCTGGGAGTTGGTGATAGATAGGGAAGCCTGGGTGTTTCAGTCCATGGGGTCGCAAAGAGTCAGACACCTGAGCGACTAAACTGACTGAAACAATTCTGTAAAGGAATTATCCTTCAATTAATAATAAATAAAAATAGAAAACTATATTGTTAAGCCTATATGAAAGGATGATTTAAGTTCTATATGAGACTAGACTAACAAGTTTAATAGTGAAATATTCAATTATACTGTTCTAATATATGAGCATTTTTTTAGCAAACATTTTTAATGGAAACTAGATATATGCTCTAATAATAGTTTTATGTATTTTTCTCACTATTGTATTGCTAGTAACTAGACCATAGGAGACATCCAATGCATATTGTTAAATGCGGGTAAGAAATCTATGGTTTAGTGACATGTCAGAGAGATAACACAGCTTTGAACAGGTGGTATGTTTATCACAGTGGAGTTTATTTCTCTATGTATGTATGCTCAGAAATCCAGAGGATAAGACATTAAGCAAGAGTTTTAATAAAGGGTGTACTAATATCTGTTCTGATCTTTGTCTGTGGCCAGAACAGGGTCAAAGGGGTCTTCAGGATGTATTTGGTTACGAATATCAGAAAACTCCCACAGTGACCCTAACAGACCTGGTTTTTGTCTTCTGCAGCAACAAGTTTTGGAGTAGGTAGAACAAGGTAGGTGTGGTAGCTCAATAACGCTACCAGGAACTTCAATTCTTTCCATCTTTCTGTCCTGCCAAACATAACTTGTGGGCTCTTGCTCTCAAGCTTGGCATCCCACGATTGCAAGAAAGATACCTGTGCATTGGTGCCATGTCTTACGTTCATCAGGCAAAATGGAAAGACAGACGGGAACGGGGAGTTGGGAATGGATAGTGACAGCACCGAGAAGCAACCTCTTCCCGTCAATCCTAGCAGATGTCTGCTTACGTTTCATAGAGTAGGAGGTGCCACATCATTAGGATACCATGCATTCTGGGATCAGTTCAGTTCAGTTGCTCATTTGTGTCCAACCTTTGGACCCTATGGACTACAGCACGCCAGGCTTCCCTGTCCATCACCAACTCTGGAGCTTTCTCAAACTCATGTCTATCCGGTTGGTGATGCCAACCTCCCATCTTATCCTCTGTCACCCCCTCTCCTCCTGCCTTCATCTTTCCCAGCAAGAGGGTCTTCTAATGAGTCAGTTCTTTGCCATCAGATGGTCAAAGTATTGGAGTTTCAGCTTCAGCATCAGTCCTTTCAATGAACATCAGGACTGATTTCCTTAAGGATTGACTGGTTTGATCTCCTTGCAGTCCAAGGACTCTCAAGAGTCTTCTCCAACACCACAGTTCAAAAATCCACAGTCTGGGATAGCAAATGATTTTAGCTAGATGATT